>NW_026935152.1:0-6336 GCF_032062105.1 Saccostrea cuccullata | reverse complement strand
TAGTGAAAATGCACGAATTCTTTGAAAACATTTTCCTTTGATCCTGGGTATTATGGCAATGATCTTCGTATATATTTTTGACGAAGAAAGCTGCTTCTTCAAAAAATGCTTAATTTCCTGGCCTCTGGGACAGATGTACTTGGGGGGGGGGGGGTCACATAGTCTGAAAATTGTTTAATGCTTTGAAATCTGCACTTTGGTATTATCAAAATGATGAAATAAAATTTCCAAAATTTTGAAAGATGTGTCCCCAGGGTCAGTGGTTCCTGTGGGATGGGGTGAACTGATAATGATAAAGTGGAAACGCATTTTCTCTTTGTTACTCTTATCTACCTCTTGGTATTGCTAACCAAAGTAAGCATGCTGAGTGCATAATTATAATAAGCAATGGTGCCTCTTTAAAAATTATGAATCATAGCCTCTGGTTTAAAACATGAATCAAATTCAATTGTTGGGAAGTTGTTGCATGATATTCAGGTGACCTATAAGGCCCATGGGCCTCTTGTCTAATTTTTGAAAGATCAATTTCAGTGATAACTTCTGAATGACATATGAAAGGGCGTTCAAATTTGACATAATATTATGCCATAAAAATGTCATATCACCCACAGAGACACCGAAAGTGGGGGACCATAATTCTTTAATTCGCTTGTTCACTCTTTATTTCCATGAAAAGTTTCATCCCAAGAGTTACATTATAATTCAACTAAATTAATTGAATACTAGTACACACAACATGGCGATGCATCAAATAAATCTGGCTAAAATTGGTTTGTCTACTCCGGAAGAGAGATCTTTTTTTAATTATTCCTCTTTACATGTATTGTGTAAAAGTTGTTAGCAGTAACTAATTTCAGTGGACAAACCTGCATGTCTGTGTCCATGATTTTGGCGGGTGGCTCAAATTTGGAATATTTGTATACCTATATGATATATGATATATGATGTTGTGGGATCCAACGTGTCTTAAAAGATGTTTTTAAAATTTTTTTCCTATATTTACACTTGTGAAAACTGATCACCTTTAACCTATATAGTTATAGGTCTATATATACCTGTGTATGATTTTATCAAATTACTTGACACACCTAATATCCAGTAACATTAATCACTGTTAATGATTTTCATGTTTACAAATACACAAAAGTGCTTAATAATAATTATCTTAGCATTGAGAAATATATGTTACAATTACATGTAAACAGTAATACAAAAAGTCTTGAAAGTTACTGATAAATTTATTAGAGACTGTTTTGAACCTAGAAGTCAATTACTTGACAATTCTTGAAAAAAATATGTAAACATTATTTAATGGTGTTCAGTGGGCCTTTGCCAATTATTGTAATTGTGTTTGTGCCAATAAAGTATTTGTATTTGTATTTGTACACCGATTCATGATCAGAATATTGAATGCAAAATAATATGGACTCTAGTGTGGCATAAATCATGAGTATTTCTGTTTGATGTTCTTCATGTAAAAAATGCAAATTGCCAAAAGTGATACCTTCAACATAAAGGATAATGGTTGCTGAAGTGTTCCTTCCAGTCCTACTGCATGAAGCGACACATAGGAATTCTCCGTTAGCCTCCTTGCTAATCATTTCGATATTTAAAGAGGTGTTCTTATTATACAGTGTACAAGATGGGCCTTTCGGGTTATTCTGACACCAGCCAAAAGGAAATGGATGAAGGGCAGTCTGATTGTCAGGGCGGAAGAACCATTCCATGCTATCATGAGAGGAGGGGTGACATTCCAGAGTGATTGCTTCTCTGGGGTAGCGCGAGGTGGATAAGCTGTCGCTAGGAGGTATCACGGGAATATCTGAAAAAAAAAATAACCTGTCATTATATTAAAGTTATCTTCCTTGTTGTTTTCAGTATGCCTTTTTAGACGGTGGCTATTTATAGCCACAGGCTATTGATGCTGCATTGTGTAAACACACGGGAACCCTAGCGGCGATTTTTGCAGAGTCAAAATAATGAAAGTAGACTTATTTCGATGTTTGAAAATAAAATGTACTCAGTTAACAAATACTTTCAAGTTATTTCAAACACATTTCGTTGATGGATACAAAGCCTAATTCCTGATATTTGCCGTTATCAATATTTCTCGCCTCATGAATATTCATTGAGTTACGCCGAACTAAACTAACTCGTACACCAACCGACTCGTATATTCGTATGCAAACTACAGATGTCAATACGTACATTTTTTTTTTTTTCGTTTTTTTCTCACATGTTCGAAAAAATCCGTTTCGTACGCACATTGTGTTTCTTTAAGGATTTCAATCCCTAATGGGAACAAATTCTCTACCCTTAAATGTCCGTCAAGTACACAATACTTTGATATTATATTAAAGCATTTTATAGTGGAAAAGGATTGCCCACGAGAAATTTTCAAAAAGTTCATTAATTAAGGAGTAGTTAATTAACAAAGATTGCATTGAAGTTTATGGGGAAAAGCGTTTTTTTCAAAATAAAAATTCAAATACTTTGAATATCAATAAATCCTGTGGTGGAAAGATGCATTGAAATATTAAAAATAGAATGATAATTGAAAACAATTTTTTTACCTGCTAAATTTTTTTTAATTGAATTTTTTTAATTTATTAAATAAAGGGGAGATAACTCTTACCAAAATTCAAGGTCATAAATTAGGACACATCCCACTAAACATACTTATAGTAATAAATGGGAACTATGTCTAAACAAACTGAGTATTGAATGCCTACATATCTTTTATGGTTTCAATTTCATTGAATTCCTTCCTATTAGGGATTGAAGACCTTAAAATTACCAATTAGTTGTTGAAAAATATTTGAAAATTTCATTGTATGATTGTTTCACTATCTAACTCCGAAATCAATTACTAGTTATTGCTAAACAACACACGGCTGTTTCTTGAATACTGTTTTGTGAATTTTTTTTACAATAAAACTTAAAAATAGTTTATTGAAATTTAACAAACTTTGTCTTTTTGTTTGAATTTCTTATATCTGTTTACAATGCTGTATTAGTAAAACGAATATATGTATTTTAGGAAAGAAGAAAAAAGATCGCTACATCTTAATCAGTTAATAAAATGGTTGTTGGAGGTATATGATGCCATAAAATTTGCTAAGTTTATTACCATTCTAGTTTTTAAAATTAAGACTTTGTCTGATTATCTCGGACACAAAAACGACTCAGCGGATAAAAATTTGTCAAAGCTATAATTACAGACTATAACAGACAATTTACCCATATATTTCATTCCTATTTAGAAACTCCAAGTTACGTGCCTCTAGTAAATTTACCCTTTAAAGGGTGTACAAAAAAGGTACTCAAATACATGTGCATGAAATAATACTATTATTAGGATTTTATGCGATTTTAGTGGGCTAAATTTAGGTCAGTCTTCTGGTGTGTTCACAAAGCAGTAAATATGTATTGCGCAATGATTTGCAGGGTTATTGCATGATTATTAGAATATTACGTAATATGAGAAATACCATCATCACAAACCATAGCCAAAATGTACGATCCCTTCCCATTCTGGAGAAAGCTCCATGCGCATATATACAGACTCCGATCGTGACTTGAGACGACAGAAAATAGAGACAGAAAAATATTTTGTTATTCTTTTTTTTTCTATTTTTTTTTTTTCGAGCAGTATACGAGGGTTGTCGTGTACAAAGCGTTTTTCTCGAAAAATAGTAGGCGCTGCAAGATGAAATTTTTTGCAAGTATTTATTTATTACATTTTAGTGTATCTGAATTCTTTTGTTAAAATATAGACAAAAAATTAATACTTTATTAACATGCTTCAATGTACTTACGCACGAAAAAAAAAAACAGTTTTAAAAATAATACATGAGTATTGTTTCGAAATAAAATTATTAAATAGTAATTTGGAAAACATTATCCTATTTTTTATTCACTACCTATTGTGTCGACTTTTGGAAAATTTAAGGACATTTGCTTGATTATTTTATCAATTTATCAAACATCCGAAATGGGCACGAAAAACGGCGGCGTTCGATGACGATACTACACACTGGAAAGCAGTTCAGTTTTTTCCTCTTTAGCGTATTAGAGAAATGGGAGTTTTCTAAGCGAAATCGATTTAATCAAATCGAAGGGTAGAACAAACAGCTACAGGAATAGCGGAAGGCGCTGTCAATGTTGACAGCCAATTATATAAGATTCTTTAGTTGAATGATAGTAAAAATGTGGTCCATAACTTTAGTACTAATAATTCTTCACAAGGTCTTATTTGTGCGCGAGATTGGTTTCTGGCTGTTATTTGAAGAATTAAGGGAAACTCAAGTATGTGCATCAATAAAATTCCTTAATTTAAATTGGAATTATCCAACTTGTTTTTAGCAAAGAGGAAACTTGACGCTGTTTTAGACATTTTGACATCATTATCATCCGTGTGTCGTATTAAATGAAATCTGATAATTTGCAATTGTTTATTTATGCATATACCTATTTGAAGTTTGCTATGTTTTTTTAAATGAAAATTGTAATAGGATAGTAACAATTTTAGAAAACAGTGACAATTCATAACACTTTATACTTTTAAGTACAAAAAATATAAATTCATATATTAAAGTACAGGTAGATATATTGTGAAACGTTGAAATAAACTTTTAAAATTTCCATATCATTTTACAAAATCTTAAAACATTTTTTCTTATATACTGCCAGTCGCCATTGGCGTAGCGGGTTTGCTTTGGACTCACGGACCTGAAGAAGTCCATCCGTACCGGCGTCGCAGATTCGACTCCCACTGCGTGACATGGATATCGGCCCTTAATTCAGATTGCGATCCCGTGTCGCAGTAATTGCTAGCCAGAAAAATATCCTTCGCTGCTAAAAATTTTATTCTCGAAAGGAGTGTTAAACAAACAGAATCATTCATGCCACCGTCTTTCAGTACTCACAGTACTTTGATTAGTTTGATAAAGGGAAGTGAGCCAACCCCCCACCACCCCCACCACCCCACTCCTTTCTTGGTCCGCCTTGACTAAAATCTATATACATGTATGTAGTTTCTTGCAGACCACGAAGTTTTACAATAAATATACATCTGAAAATCAAATTTTGAAAAAATACACACAATGCGTCATTATTTTATAAAGAGTAAAGTTACAGGGCACTATCTTAATAATTTATCATTCAATCATCCGGGATGTAAACTTGAGTTACCAGCTCTCTTTACTCTCGTGATCTTACTGTACTTACCGCATGTTGTTTGAGCAGACGACCTGACAGTAAGTAGTGCTGTTAAGAACGTAGAAAAAACTGGGAAGGTACAAGGATCTTTCATGGCTAGTGAATAAATTGGATATATGGTAAATCCTGAAACATAAGCTTCAATCTTACAGTTAAACAGCCGAGCTTTCAAAACTATGAGAGGAAGGAAGTGGTTGAGTGTCTGAATTTTAATTCGACAGTCTATGCAGTGCACGGAAACAAAATATTCATGAGTTTACGATCATTGCTTTATCTTTTTCATACGTTTTCCTGTCTACTTGGACTACTTACTTGATATTATACAATATTTGATGAATATCATAAACACGGACTAAAGTTTTACTTAAACAAGTGAATAACTAGAGGTACTGTGAACGATGAGCTCACTAAATGATACCCCCCGCCTCCCATAATGTCCATTTGTTGCTATATATTTTTTTACGGTAATGTGTAAAGAGGAATAACTCGCCCTATCAAATGTTATCCAGTAGCTTCTATATGTGTCGTCATAGGTAAACATATAATAGCAATGTCCATGTTTTGCTTTGGGAAACCTAAAATACGTGTTGAATAAAAAAGTAAAATAGGAGGTGCACAATGGCAATATGTAATAAAGATTTTGTGAAAGTTTCATTAAATTTCACTCAGTAGTATAAGAGGAGTTGCGGATAAGAGATAAAGCGTAACAGACGGACGGACGGAAATCCCGATTACTATATACCATCCCATTTTTCAAGCAGGGGATATAATAACATCTAATCGCAATACCTATCCTGTTGAAAAAAATCTAATCCAACTTTTTTTCTTCGTTGAGTTGAAATCTACAAGTTTTAATACCCCCATTATTAAAACATGTAATCCATACTTCGCACTTAACTATTTAAAGATAACTTCATCCTCAGAACTACATGTATATTAAAATTGATTGTAACAATAGAGAGAGAGAGAGAGACGAACTTACCGAAAATTTGTTTTCAAACAGCAAGGGTTACAGTTCGTAGCTTGCCGCAGGCTAGTAGTGAGGTAAAGAAGTTCCTATTTAAAAATGCCTAAATTTAAAATTCATAACTGTTAAAATATGTGCTTTAATACAAC
>NW_026935151.1:0-6383 GCF_032062105.1 Saccostrea cuccullata | reverse complement strand
ATAGTCTCCATACCTCTTATATTTGGCGTCAAATTATAAAATATATTACCAGTATACATGTACCAAATGATGTATAAAATAATTAAAATCAAATTAAAAATTTTTATTATATCTTTAAAACTTTTCAAGATATCAGAAACATAAAACAAATGGGTTTTGTCGCGTCACAACGTAGCGTTTTAATGTGAACATTTGCATTTTTGCTTCAGAATGAGCAAATCACCAGAGAGAGTTACGATGATTCATCATACTCACAGAGGAAAACATGTTAATAAGAGACTTTTTATAGACGGATTCGGGGAGCCTGGACAGCTTATGGGTCATTGAATTATCAGCAGTGGAAAGGAAGATCAAAAAATGGGTTAAAAGGTTCAATGGTGCCTGACGGTGTCAAATAGGACAGATGTGTCGCGGCTGGAGCGGTATGAACACTTTAACTTTGTAAATGACACAAAAAGGAAAGTGTATGACGGCGCGCAACCGTCAAACAACGTTATTTAGGTGCAGCAACTACCATAATCGCACGCTGTATCTAATTCGCTATTTTTTAAAGTATAAATGAAACATATGAATATAAAAGAACAGTATTCACGATCAAAAGTCCAATTAAAAATACAAAATAGGAGCAGAGCAAACACGGACCTCCAAAACTTCAGAGGTGGGATCAGGTGCCATTGAGAATTGAGCATCCCATGCTTACCTCTCTCTCGCCGTGTGATCCTTGTCATGTTCGGGAAATGACGGAAAAAGCCGTCGTTAATTCAGTGTATTAACAATGAACTACTAATTTGTGTGAGAAAGGTTAGTCACCAGTTGACTAAATCATAAATTGTATTTGCTGACAATAACAATATCATTGTATCAACCACAGAACTTATGAAATGATGACTTTAAACGAGACTTCTGATATTCTTGTTTCATCAACTTGTTTGTTTAATTTTTACATCGTTTTAGAAATTGTTCATACACAGAGCATATGCTCGTGCGTATTGAATCAACTGAGATACATAAACTCCGTATGCAGGTGATGAAGGTACATTGCTGCATAAGTAAGGGAAGTTGACGATAGAAAAATTAAAGTCATCCCATGTGTCATAGAGCTTGGTTGTTAGATTACCACTAACATCGTTTTTCAAGTAAAATAACCAAATATGAAACAGGTGTCAGACTCTGTGGTAACGTTTTTCGAAAGCTCATCGGGATATATTGTATCGACAATAAGAATCATGTTAATTTGAATTTGAATTTTTAGGTTTGATTTGAAATAAATATAGCTTCCATTATGTATAAATTTATTTTATGTCGACTTGTAGCAATTCCATCGACGTTTCGACATTACGTTTGAATATACCCTTGTACCAGGGTTACATGCGAAATGATTGCAAATTATACAGAAGACCAAGAATAATTGCTCTTTACTAATATACATTTACTTTTCTTTATTTGTAGACAGCTTAAAAGAAACAAAAATGTTACTTACATTGATTTCATTAAATATTGCACAAGTCCTGAAGTCCCGTTCAACCAGATGCTCGGATGTCTCCGTAAATTCCGGCGTCAGGTGACGACACAGTCTAAATTATGTGCGGTTTGATGCTTGAAGAGGCGGAACAAAGAAACAACTGTAAGCTGTGTATAGGACTGCGCTCGCCCCAACTGTCACACCGTAAATAGCGTATTCCTCGATGTAAAGTGTCGTCCATCTCTCTTTCTAGTTTTCCACCCGTCTGTAAATACTTTTTATTTACTCTCCTACAAGGTCGGTTTGATTTCAATATAGCTTGGCACACAAGTAGACTAAAGTAATATACATAATTTTGTATATTGGTTTTTGATTTCGATTAACAGTAATATCATGGTTCTCTAAAAATAGAAAGTTATTCGAAAAAAATAAATAAAATACTTTTCCTCCTATCGTTCAGGTTTGATTTCAATATATATTTGACGCACAAGTAAATACACATAGATACATAATTCTTAACATAGACTTTTGCTTTTCAAGAACGGCGATTTCATGGTTACTGAATTAAATTTTTTTTGAAATGTTTTCTAAATGTTACTTCTTTTCTGTTTGGGTTTTATATGATTACAGTATTATTTTTTAAAACACATTCCAATTTCAAAATAGGAATTTTTTTTCTGTTTTTAACATTTTTCCTTTAGTTATTAACAAAATCTAACAAACAAGAGCATTTTAAGACATTTATGGGTTGAATGGTAAAAAAAAAGAATCGGCATTTTTGCTACGAGAGGCATCCTAGCATCATAAACAAACTGAGATGTAAATATATAGAGGAAAAAAGGCAATATATATATTTACAATAAAACGATACCAAGGCCATATTGATTAAATTTTCCCTCAAATACAATCAACGATACAGAATTTTTGACTCGCAACAAAACTTACAAAATTCATCAGGGTGTTTGAGTACAGCAATTCAAAGCAAATGCAACCACTTAGATGAAAGGGAGACTTTATGGGATAAATATCCTCTTCCCTAAGAAAATCACTTATACAATATTCATGACTTGCAACATCTAAGATAGAAAAAAATCTATAGGATGAATTTTCTCTCAAAAATGAACCCTGCCACCTGATCAAACCACTGATGTTTTGGAAGTCCGTGTTTGCTATGATCCTAACTTGTATTCTATAAAATACTCTTGCGTTTGAAAAATGTTTATCTCCTTGTAATTAATTTGACTTATTTTTCTAAATTTTCTCAGCAACTTAATAAGTAATCTATCAGGAACACAAACTGCCCACATTGAAAATTGGTGACACTCTGAGGTAATTGAATTTTATTCCATTATACATTGTTATTTGTTTTACATACTGCTACACCTTATGGTTAAACAAAATTAACTAAGATTAATAACTTATGAAAAGCAGTACTGAGATAATTTTTTTTTTGACTTGAAAATTTGAATTAATGTGTATTCCATTAAATTCTTTAAGATTAAAGGAAATGCGTTCTTTATACATTTTTCAATATCTTGTAATACCTTGATAGGTGATAAAGAGTAAAAAAAATATTCTTCTCTATTTGACTGAATTGTTTGGTGACTTATGCAGGATGGGCAATGTGATACTATTGCCTCTGAATACCCAACGCGCTTGCATAGATGTTGATTCAATGTTTCTCCTTAACGTGAACTAATGGGTTTAAAGATCGGGCCCGTTTCATCAAAAGTCGTAGATTTAAGCCTTAACTTAGGCGTTCTTCCGGGGCTTACGCCAAAATTTAGTCGGGCGTAATTTGCGTTTCACCAAGTGGCGTAAATCTAGTCGAAAAAGATACGCTTAGTCGCAGGACTAAGTCCTTGACAACGCAGCATGGCGCAGGCGCTAAAACATAAACATTGTCCACTGCGTTAAAACATATGTGTAATATTGTAGCACGTCAAAGTACAGAATAACACAAATCATAGATAAATGAATACCTGCACTGATTGAAACATGCATGGATTAATAGAGTAATGTAGGAGATATATGCATCTTATAAGAAATCATTTCGTTTTTTTTTTAAATTCAATAATAAAAGTCATACATTGAAAGAAAATGATCGTACATGTGCATGTATTTCTGTATAAAGCTAATCCATTTATTTTGGAATTTTACAGCCCCCCCCCCCCCCACCCCCTCTTTCCGAAATTGAAACAAATTTATGCCTTCGCCTTTGATAATAAATTTCAAAATTTGATACATACCGACTCTACTGAAAAATAATAATGATTAAGTTTGAGACAGTATAAGATTATTTTAACATTATTTTTATAAGAAATGTATACTTGCAAACAAAAATAATGTATGAAAAGTTTACATATGTACCCATATTGAGTCAAGAAATAAATTTTACACATCTACTACTAATGTACACGTAACACAATCCTTTCTAAGTCTATTAAATTTTTGTCAATTCAAATGATTCATTATAACATGATTATTGTTTATTAAAATGGCACAAAGGTTCATAAAACAATTTCGAATACTAGTTCTAGACTACAGGTTCATACAATTATAGACAAAAATTCTTTACTATCTAGAGCTTAAAATTGATGTACCGTTTTTCAAGTACGCAGAGAGAGAGAGAGAGAGAGAGAGAGAGAGAGAGAGAGAGAGAGAGAGAGAGGGAGAGAGAGAGAAAGAGATTCCAAAAAATTACTACAAACTTAAGGTATTCTTACATAAATTCTCTGCTTGTATGATCTCTGCCTTTATAAATAATTTACAGTTAGTCTTTATTTTGTTTTTCATTAAAATGTAAGTTATGCAGGAAATTTAAAAAAAATGTATATTGTTATCCTATTTTTGCTTTATATGCGCTCAGATTATCTCAGAGGATGTAAGATTTACTTTTTCAGACGAAATCATGAAAAAATAAAGATCGATGTCTTCTACATCAATATTAATTTTGTCCGAAAAAAAATATTTTTAGGAATAATTCATTTCTTGAACTTAACTGTGTAATTATCATCGTGTTACATCGATATAATAAAAGTAAAAATTTTCCCCATTTAAAAATCTCTTATTGTCTATATGCCACTCCCTCCGGGTTGCGTCTTAGATTCACTGGAAACTCCACTTGTCTCAGATACCTAGAAAAATAATTACATTCGCCTCCATTTCTGTACATTAAATGTTGAATATTCTGCAAATTCTGGAGGTTACATGTATGAACCCTCTCTCTGACCCCCTTGAGATCCACACTTGTGGAAGAGGAGTAAATAAGAAAGACTCTTCGAACATATTAAAAAAAATCCCTACAGTTGTATATTTGGATTTATGATGTATTATTTTTTAGGTAATTTAACTGTAGAAAATTACCAGAAAGAGGATGACTGTGCTTTTGAAACCGATGTTTTTTTTCCAAAAAAAATATTTTGGGGAAAAGATTTTTTAAAAATCAAAATAGACAATTTTAATGAATCTCCCGCCTCCTTTAGGAATATAATGACAGTGTCCATGTTTTGCTATGTACAACCCCAAATAAGAGTCCGATCAATAAGTAAGTTAACTTACAATGGTAATATTTATTAAAGAATCTGTGAAATTTCATTCAGTGGTAAGAGAGGAGTTGTGGATAAGAGATGGGCACCCAAAAGCGCAACAGACGGACATTAAGCGGGTGTATAACAATACCTTATACATACAATACAACAATCAAATGTGTGTGTGTGTTAGATGCTTTGTCAAAAACGTAAGAGATGGTGGTCGAAATCTCTAATAAGACAATCTTTTCTTCTGAGAAGAATCCTATTTAAATATGAAGTACGTTATTAGTTTACTTCAATCAACCCAAATGGTTGCAACAGCCCCCCCCCCCTTCATAGTATGTATAATTAAATAATGCAATGTTTGTATTTTAAAACTTCTTAGAATCGAACTTTTTCTTTAGAACTCGCTAAATTGTTTTTAAATAATTAAAATTGCTTAATTTTAACTTTACGCCCGAACTTACGCCTTCCTTTGAGTAGACGTAAAAGTTTGGCCTAAAATTTTTCCCCATACAGATAATATGTCATAAAGATTCTGTAAAAGTCTCATCAAATTTCATTCAGTGGAAAAAAAAAATGTGAGTTGTGGATAAGAGATGGGCACCTCAAAGCTTAACAGACAGACGGACATCCTGATCCTGAAACTTTTCTTCTGAGAAGAAGTTTATTAAAATTTTAGGTAGTCTACATTATTACTCCAATCAACTAAGTCCCCAAGTGGTTGTAACACCCACCCCCCCCCTTCTTCATAGTATGTTTAATTAAATAATGCAATGTTTGTATCTTAAAGACCTCTTAGAACCGTACTTTTCTTTAGAACTCACTAAATTGTTTTAAAATCAGTAAAACACTTAATTTTAACTTTACGCCCAAACTGACGCCTACCCATGAGTAAACGTAAAAGTTGGCCTAAATTTAGTCAGGTGTAACAATACGCTCTTTAATAAATGCAAATCTTCGTCAGCCCGACTTTACGCCCCGGGGTAACGACGAAAAGTGACCCCCGTAGAATTGACCGGATTTTCTACGTAGAAATTTGACACCCTGGTCAATATTTACTAGAAAAATGACCCCTTTTTCTGTAGAAATCATGGCCTTGGGGTCATATTTCTCCGTGTGCATTGTAGAAAATTGACCCCGTAGAATAATGACCCCCTGTCATTTTTTGATGCCAAAACAATTCATTTTAGATGGAATATTCTTATTAGGCAAATGCAAGCGGGTAATATCAAGCTGACTTATGCTTTGAAGTGTTAATTTCTGAAGGCTTTTAAGCTAAAATAACGAAATCAAAGCGATAGAATACCTTGCATTAATGTTACAAACTGTTTATCCCCACTAGAGGAAAACCGTATCAAAATGTTCTAACCCAAAGGCTATAAGAG
>NW_026935150.1:0-6485 GCF_032062105.1 Saccostrea cuccullata | reverse complement strand
ATCTTGGGGGTGTGTTGTCTTTAGTTCACACCTGAGCTGAAAACTCAAGTGAGCTTTTCTGATCACCCATTGTCTGTTGTCCTTCCATTTGTCTGTAAACTTTGCATATTTTCAACTTCTTCTCAAGAACTACAATATTAATTTTAACTGAACTTGTAGGTACTACAAAGCATCCGTGGGTAAAGGAGAATATGAAATTTTAATTTGAAGGCCCAAGTCCTATTTTGAGGGGAGATAATCAAGAAAAAGGTGGGGTCATTTATAAATCTTCCCAAGAATAAGTGGGCCAGAAAAGCTTAAACTTATGTGGAAGCTTAGCATCTGGAGCAGTGTTTAGATTCTCATATCATGACCCTGGGGATAGGATGGGGCAATAATAGGGAATCCAAGTTTTACACAATAGATAGTACAAGGCGGAAATCTTTTAAAGAACAGAAATTACTCAGATGAGCAATGTGGTCTATTGGCCCTTGTATATGATAACCACATTGGAAATCTTATCTGTTAACACTGTTAAACAAACCACCAGTACAGGTTTTTAAGCAGCATTTGCTCCATCAGTGACATCCAATGATGTACATTTGATTTTCATGATATAATATTCCGTCATGTAAATATACGTCTCTGTTATATTGTGGTAATGTTGATATTTATTTGGAAATATACATATATCACTGTGTAATACTATATTGTAGGCAATGAAGATACACATTTCTGAACTAGAAGAAAGGGTACAGCACCTTGAGAAGAAAGTAGAGAAGTTTGGGATTGAGAGATTTTCTAAAGATCCAAATTTGATAAATTTTTACACTGGTTTTTCTACTTACGATATTTTTTGTGCTGTATATAATGTTGTTGAGCCAACAGCCTCAAATATGATCAGGTGGTCACAAGTTCAGAGAAATAAGAACATTGTTTGTAATCCTTTTAGAGAAGAGTCTTTGTCAATTGTAGATCAATTTTTTATGTTTTTATGTAGAATTAGACAAGGTTTTTTTGAAGAAGATTTAGCACAACGTTTTTGTGTGTCTCAAAGCACTGTTAGTCGTATTATTATTACTTGGAGTAATTACTTGTATTGTGTTTTGGGATGTTTACCCATATGGCCAGATTTAGATATTGTTAAACAGAATATGCCAGAATGCTTTAAGACTACTTTTCCAAATACACGAGTTATTTTGGATTGTACAGAAATACGTGTGCAGACTCCAAGTGCCAAAGTACTTAACTCTCAGTCATATTCAAATTACAAGTCTCATACTACCTTTAAAGGCTTGATTGGTATAACCCCTCATGGTGCTGTATGTTTTGTTAGCAGATTATTTACTGGCAATATTTCTGATAAAGATGTTACACAAAGAAGTGGTATACTTGATCTATTAGAACAAGGTGATGATGTGATGGTGGACAAAGGTTTTTTAATCCAAGATTTACTTGACAGTGTTGGTGCACACTTGATTATTCCACCTTTTTTAGGAAGTAAAGTAAAATTTAGTAAAGATGAAGTTAGTAAAACTCAGCAAATAGCAAGACTAAGAATTCATGTAGAAAGAGCTATCAGAAGGTGTAAAGAGTACCATATTTTTGATAATGTTCTGCCATTGTCTGTTGCTGGGACTGTAAACCAAATTTGGTCTGTGTGTTGTTTATTAACAAATTTTAAAGAAAAGTTATTTTGAGAGATATTTTCAATTGTTGAAGAGTGTTGCATGTAAATGAACATCATCTGCATATTTGAATTATACTAGACATGTACAATGGAGATGGAACTTATATCTGTATATATTTAAAACAGAAATCGTTGCAGGCTTTGGGATTTTTTTTTTTGGTGAGTTTTCATTGATATGTGTTTCATGTGAGAAAGATCTTTTTGGAAAAAAAAAATGAATACCATGACATTTTTTCCAGGTTTGGAAAATTTGAAGATGTAATACACATATTTTAAAATAGGATTTAATTAATACAAGTATTTTTAAATTGCACTATGTTTGTAATGCTATCATCAGTTCTTTGGTAATTAATACAATTGCAATTGTATTAAGATTTACTTTGTATGGTATGATTTTTGTGTTTTTGGATGATTGATTGTATAGTGATTGTATAGGATGATTGATTGAATAATGATTGTACTGGTATAATTTTTAACCTCCCTCTTGAGAATTTTTCACTCATCAGCTCCTTACTTTGCGACTCTAGAGCAAATGCTCTCACTACTGCCCCAAGCGGGCGACTCTTTTTGGATGAAAAAGCTCATTAATTACAACTTTTTTGAAAATAACAAGCCTTTGAACATATTTGGATCTACATTACCTAAAGATGCTTGCATATTATTTCATGTATGACAAATCCCTCCCCCTACATGTGTATATTTCAATGTGCTATAGAGGAAAAGATATTTGAACAAACTTGGATCTACACTATATCTACATTTGGATCTACACTATATAAGGAAGCTTTTGCCTCTTATGGCTATAAAAGTGGTTTTTTTTTAGTAGAAAAGGTTATGATGACAAAATGTTCATTGTTTCCCAATCATTTTCCCATTACATATTCATTTATATGGAGAATGGGGTAATTAATTTAAAATAAACAGATGACAGTCTCCCTTTGATCAGAAAAAGCTTTCTTGACTTTTGGATTGGCTAAACAAAGAAAGATTTTGAAACTTTGGCTGACGCATTATTAAAAAGTAACAAATTCAAACAGCACCATGAAATTTGGACTTGAACATGAACAGGAAGCAGCAGAAGCATATGATGGTTTAACAGAAATCAATGTCTTAAAGCAGGTTTAGTCATCAATCCCTCATGTTTTTATCTGGGAACTTCTCCTGACAGGAAAGTCATAGACCCCAACTTTGTTCCTATGTATGGGTTATTAGAAATTATTTGTCCAGGTGCACTTGATTACAAATTTTAAATATTTAACTCTTGTGAATGACAGCTATAAACTAAAATTCTTCCATGAATATTACCGGTATTATCAGATAATGGGTCAAATGGATTTGACCAGTGCTTTGAGGTGCGATTTGTTCGCTTGGTGTCGAGATGACTACCATCTAGAAAGAATTAATTTGTACCTGGAAAGTGGCAGGAAATGAAACAAAAATTTGACATGTTTTATTTCCATTACTATTTACCAAAATGTGTTCAATACTGAATATAACATCATTTGTTGACATTGTATTTGAATTGAGAGATTCCACAAAACTTGACATGTTTTACTTTCATTACTATTTACCAAAATGTGTTCAGTACTGAATATAAAATCATTTGTTGTCATTGTATTTTGATTTAAACATTCCATGTTCTGATATGGAATTGTTTGCTGAATGGGACAATAAAATTTTGATTTCACACCATCTGTTCTCTTAATTTTTGTGTACATCCTCAACTGCTTCAGAATGAATACCCTCTAACCTCTGGGGTACATGTATATGCCACGTTTGAGGCATTGATTGGATTTTACACATGGCACCATCTTTAAATCAAGCTTTTGATAGTGGGCTAATGTGTACATAAGGCCTAAATTATGGCTGCAATGTCCAAAGCCTGCTTTCATGTGCAGTTAGAACTTTCAACAGTGGTGCAAGCTGCATGCAGCTTTAAGAGCAATTTGAAAATTATGTGGGGAATCATTTTTCCTCATAGAAGGAAGCACTTGGCTCAAATACAAGCTCCAGTACCCCCTGGTGTACATGGTCTTGCTGAAACAATAGGAGAAGCTTACTTAGCTTCCTTGTAAATGAAAATTGATAAGGAAACAGAAATAAAAACAACCAAGGACAAAATGAAACTGATTTCAATAAAAGAAAAGAAATTTGGACAAACGATATGAAATAAAAATGAATAAAAGAAACTGAAAACAAAGTTGGGATTTATTTGCAACATTATTAGGAAAGCAAAAGAAACAGATTATCTATTTGATAATTTATACAATAAATTTCAGCTGTATAAAAACTTGAAAAGGGATTTTTGGTATATAACGTAATACCATATACAGGATTTTGACGTTTGTGAAAATGGTGGTGTGAAACATGTACATGTGGACTAGGCTATTCAAGAGGATATATAATATATATATAATATATATATATATAACCCTGATTATTGTCAGTGCATCAATTCTACATTAATTGTTGTCTTTGGTCTCTTCAATATACATTTTCCAGATGATTACTACTTAAATCTGCATGTATATCCACTTCATATCTCAGCCATTATGCACAAAGAAAATATTGAAATCCATTGAGCTAAATCATAATCAAAGCTTGTCTCTTATTCTTTGAAAGTATGTAGCACATGTATATACATTATGCATTATTCAATCTGATTGATAGTACACTGTACATGTGCAGACATTGAACATTAAAATTTATACACAACAATATTAATTAATTTAAATGAAGCATTCCAAGCAATCCTAAAACCAAGATATCTGACCTTGCAACAAGGTTGATAAAAGTTAAGAATCCTAAAATTTGAAATGTGTTGTATATGTGTACATGCATTTGAATTTAGTTTATGGTAAGCATGTACAGTAGTTATATGAACCTTAAAATGCTGTATATGCATATCCAATGTTTACGCAGTGCTTTGTTCACATATAAAATTTCATGTTCTCTTCATGAAATGCCTTGCAATTTTTCAAAAGGGAAAAATCTATCAAAACAAAGGAAAATCAAGAAATACAAATAATAATTAAAAAAGAAAACAAAGACATAATTATATCAAATGAAAATAGTTAATATTTATTTATATTAAGAAAATTTTAGAAAAGTCATACGTGCAACGTGTTTATAAATGACACAAGGTAAATAATCACAGAATCATAACATCATAATGAACTTGCATTCTTTAAACAGCTGACTGCATAAATATTTTGATATCGGCTCTATATATAAACCACGCCCACTTTAGTGTACGTAGGCCCTACACACATTTCACATATCGTGGCCATAATTTTTTTAATATGATTTTTTCTTTCAAAAAGATAACTAAAAAGTATCTATTCTCTACTTGTGATGAATCTTTATTGTCTTCCGTTCATCGAATCTCAATAATAATGACATATATCAACGTAAAGATTTCTATGCACGCTGTCCGATGGTCCATCGTAAAATTGTAAACAAACCTTCGATATCGTGTACATAGCCTATAGCAAAATTACTGTATCCTCTTTTGAGCGATTAATTAGGAATTTTTTATGTCGTTGACCATATCGATATCACATCGTCAGTAATCTTAGGTACATTTGTGAGAGAGCGCGTCCACGCCGGATGACCTTCGCCGCACTTCGCCATTTTCTCGTAGTGAAGGACGCTAGTTTGTCAGGTCAGCCTCGGTTCTATTAGAACACACCTAGCTGTTTCAAGCACCTTGGGATAAATATTTAGGTCTTTTGGCGGTATATTACACTATATGCGATATTAATGAATAATATTACATCTATAAACCAAACATGCGAGAGAAAACCCCATTCAATTGTATCGTCCAAACAGCTTTCTCAAAAGTTATATGTACCTTTTTTTATTACCAATTAATTCTTTTACATTTAAAGAAATGTATTTCCCCCTGAACCTTATATCCTAACCAGATGACTTTTATTATCAAACTTAAGATGAGAGATGATTTCTTTTTCTGTTCCTAATGATGCATTTATATCTTATGCTAATTGTTAAGTTCTTATTATCAGCGGAAATGTTCAAAAATTACTATTCAATGTATAATTTAGAAACCATTCATATAAAGATTATATGAAATTTAATATATAAAATGTGCGTAACATTTAGCAAAAATTATATACCTGGTAAAGTAAATTTGAAAATAGCTTATATGTACACCAAACTCCATACAGTGTCGATTCTCCGGGACTACTTTCGTGCCCTACGAATAACGCCACTGCCACAGGCTTTCCAAACTTTTTCCATGGAAAATTGGCTTGCCCGAGTAATTCGGTTTTCAAAAAATTCAAACTGAATGTTGTGTATAAGTTTATTGATTAAAATAAAGGAAAATAACAATCGTTCTAGTTATTTTCTAGAGCGGCAAGTAACGGTTTATTATTTTCAGTCCGATTAAATCCGGATTATTTTTTCAAGCGTAGTTTACACCAAGTTGCAATGGCGGCTTCCATGCGTCATTGGATACGGAGAGAAGTTTCGTGTCTTATGCATGTTATGGCTGTAATTCAACACATTCTGAATGAATTTGATAGAAATACAAGACTGCTGATGCAAGAGAAATGGTATATTTCATGGTTGTGCGAATGGCATCAATAATGATGAGAATATTCGAGAGAAAAAAAAGAGAGACTGAGCTCAATGAAAGCTAAAAATTCTGTGATGGCAGGGCTGCGGAAACATTCATGTGAAAAAAGGTAAAGTTTGAATACTTTATAAGACAAAACAATTTCTGTAAATGAGTAACACATGTCCATCGTTATAATAACCATTTAGACCATGAGTTCTCCCAATTTACAGGTCC
>NW_026935149.1:0-6413 GCF_032062105.1 Saccostrea cuccullata | reverse complement strand
ACTTTCTCAAACTCTCAGCCATGTTTTTAAATAAAATCAAACCAATTTGTAGGATCTACTAATTGGTTTGATTTTGATATTAAAAACATGGCATGTAAGCAGACTTCACTGAGATATATAATGGTAGGAGTGAAATGGTTCACCGCGGTATTTTTCTTGGTTCGATACACAGTAAAAAATCTCTATTTTCGGTTGGTTTGTTTTTCGGTTGGGATTGTCATTCAATTGGGTTTGGCATAAGGTATAAACATGCTCCTCCATTTAATTAGTTCAAAAGCGTAAATTTTTGTGGATTTAAAGTTTGTAAAATAATTTTTAACAGTCAAATCAATTAAATTGATTTTTTCTATCTATTTTGCACATATATTATTTGACTAGATTAAGTAAAAGGAAGCATAAAACAACAGTTGAATTTGTTTCCTTCTATCAAAATGTATTGAAAATAACCGAACTGAGACCAAATTTTACGATATGTATCGAACCATGAAGGAGGCGTATCGTTTCTCCCCTATTATGTCTTTATCATATTTTGAATGATGCTGCTCCTCCTATAGTTTTAGTCTAATTGCAATCTGAATTTGTCACACAATTTGACACAGAGGCTAATTTAAATCAAGGATCATTATTCTACTAATTGATGTTGCAATGTTTTAAGTCCAACTTTGAACTGCTACTTTTTTCTTCCTTTGTTATAAGTACACACCAGTAGAGCTACAGTTTCGACATAGACTTCTGGTTTTTGTTTGTGAGCATGAAATGATTAATTTCAGATATTACTGGGAGAGGAGCGGAAGCTGGATCTGGATCTCTACATCACAGACAGCAGAATAACCATGATAAAAGAGGTATATGTTATGAACATTATTTTCAGTTTGTAATTTAGTAAAGTCCTCGCATGATCAATGATACAATGGCTTTGTTGTCATCTTTAAAAAAGATAAAGTCATTATTGAGAAATGCTGGGCATCAACTAGCTACAGTTCATTTTCAATAGGGCTAGGACTATATATTGAGATTTTGATATATCAAGATATCTCTGAGGACGATACGCATATCAATTTATATGAAGAAAAATCGAAATATCGCCCCAAAAAATCTGACTTCTGTTTTTCTTTGTTTATTTAGATTTTGGGTTTAATATATACCGGTAAAATACATAAGCTAATTTAAAATATAAATATAGATATGAAATAAATAACAGAATACCACTTGCGTAAAACATTTTTGTTTTATAACATATAAACAACTATTTTGAATAAATTATTCTTATTTGCAAAGAAATAATTTGTTTATTTCAATGCAGAAAAAGATTTTATAAGCAATTAAACATATTGTAATACATATTGTATCATGGTTCAAATATCATGATACATATCAATATAGAAAAAGTTGTATCGTCCCAGCCCTAATTTTCAGTTACTCAATATTTCTCTGCTCTTTTCTGCAGTAATATTACCAATGAAAATTATTAGAGCACATGGTCCATTCCAGTAGATACACTCCTAAATCATTAGACCATGTAGACTAACTCTTACATTACAAAGTAGGACTAACATTGCAACACCCACTCTGTCATATACCCAATTATTTTCTCCATTGATCACTTTACTTCAATCGGAAAAAAACACAACAAATACGTAATATTGTGAGTACCTCGCAGTTATCTAATTTACTACCACTCTTTTGCGGGGGATTTGAGAAAGCTCTAAATCTTGCAAGATTGCTGGGGCACATGGTAGTGACAGTTGAATGATTTGAACAATTTTATGCGAAAGTACAATGTATTGCCAAGGATTGAACTCCAAATAGTAGATTGTCAAATAAGGAAAGTTAAATAAGAATATTTTATTAGCTTTAAAATGTGATGATTTTCATTGAAAATTTAATGAGAAGAGTCCGCTTAGTTAAAAACATCATAAATAATTAAACATTTTAGGATTAGCTCTTCTCAAAAATTAATTAGGCTGGTTTAGCGATTGTTTAGCAAGGTATTCCACCAGAATTTTTTACTTATTCTACAATGATTGATCTTGCATTGTATTCAATATAGGAGTGAAACGGTTCACCGCGGTATTTTTTCTCGGTTCTGTACATGGTACAAAATCTCTACTTTCGGTTCGGTTTGTTTATCGGTCGGGATCGTCATTGAGTCGGGTTTGGCATAAGGTATAAACATGCTCCTCTGTATAATTATTTCAAAAACATAAATTTTTTTGGACTTGAAGTTTGTAAAATAATTTTTAACAGTCAAATCAAATAAATTGATTAATTCTTTCCATTTTGCACATAAATAATTTGACTAGATTAAGTAAAAGGAAGCATAAAACAACAGTTGAATTTGTTTCCTTCTATCAAAAATGTATCGTATCGAAAATAACCGAACCGAGACCAAATTTTTCGATACGTATCGAACCATGAAGGAGGCGCATCGTTAACCCCTAATTCAATAGCACATTTGCCCCCATCCAACAGACATTTCCTACCTCCATCGCGAAAGAGTTCCGCTAAGTTAAGTAATCACGATATCTGCAAGTATTTCCATCAAATTTCCAGTGACTTTCCTCCTATGTGCATGTTAGTTAGTGTTTAAAGTTTACATTTCAGATTGGAATGTTTTTATGCAGGGTGTGTATTTTTTGCCCTGTTTGTCTGTCTGTCTTTCTGTCCATCTATCTGTCTGTCTGCATGTCTGTTTGTCTTTAATGCAATCTGTGCGTACCTGGTAGATTCGAATCACATGACAAAAACAATCCCGTCTTGACTTCACCGTATGCCAAGGGTTCACGAGGAGATTAGCATTTCAGAAACCCTTGACTAGCGAAGATGCCAAAATTGCTAATTTAAAAAATACACCACTAATTAAATGTAATATGTTTACAGTAGGTGTAACATCTTAGAACAAACTACACACCAAATGAAATAAATAATTTACATCATAAATGTTACTTAACTGCTAAAAGTCATCAAAATTTCCGTGGGAAATCATAGAAAACAAGTTACATTGCATTTTTAGCTCACCTGAGCCGAAGGCTCAAGTGAGCTTTTCTGATCACATTTTGTCCGTCGTCCGTCTGTCCGTCCGTCTGTGTGTCCGTCTGTCTGTCCGTCTGTAAACTTTTCACATTTTTGACTTCTTCTCAAGAACCAATGGGCCAAATTTAACCAAACTTGGTACAAAGCATCCTTAGGTAAAGGGGAGTTTAAATTGTTAAAATGAAGGGCCAAGTCCCCTTACAAGGGGAGATAATCAACAAAAGACAAAAATAGGGTGGGGTCATTAAAAAATCTTCTTCTCAAAAACCACTGGGCCAGGAAAGCTGAAATTTATGTGGAAGCATCCTTGGGTAGTGTAGATATTAAATTATAAAAATCATGACCCCCGGGGGTAGGGTGGGGCCACAATAGGGAATCCAACTTTTACATAGAAATATATAGAACAAATCTTCTCAAGAACCACTAGACCAGGAAAGCTGAAACTTATGTGGAAGCATATTTGTGTAGTGTAGATATTAAATTGTAAAAATCATGACCCCCAGGGGTAGGGCTGGGCCACAATAGGGAATCCAAGTTTTACATAGATATATGTAGGAAAAGTCTTTTAAGAATCTTCCTCTCAAAAACCACTGGGCCAGGAAAGCTGAAACTTATGTGGAAGCATCCTAATTTGGGTAGTGTAGATTCTAAAGTATTAAAATCATGAAAAGGGAGGTGGTAGGGGGCATGATATTTTGTTTACAGAGTAGGAAAGAGGGAGACTCACTTGAATTACAGTATAGCTTACTCAAAAAACAGAGCAACAAGACTCCAAACCACTGAGCTTGTGGATATAGAAAAAGCACGCCATAGGAATGAAAAATACTTACAGGTTATAAATTTAATCCATAAGAACTTAATTTTTTTTTTTTTTTTTTTGCATTTTTTGATATAATGGGGATGCTAGAAAAAAAAAGTTGCAGCCAATAAGATCATGACTTTAAAAATTATTTTTTGCAAAATGCATACATGTAGCTGTTTATTCATGAAAGTTGATTTACATGAAATATTTTACAGGTCTTTTCACGTTTACAGTATAAAGTTTTGTATTTATTTAGTCCTTATTTTAGATTCCATTAAACAAATGAAGAGAAATAGTTTGAGCTAACAAGTCTGAAAGTAAAATTTCTTCTAAATACCATAATTAACAAAAATTTTAATTAAAGGAAATTATTTTTTTTTATCTTTTCATAGGATTTAATGTCAATTGGTGATAACTTAAAGGTAGAGGGAGAAAACCCAGTAAGTCCCAGACTGGCTACTCTTCAGGTGAGTGTAGATACTTTAAAGACAGGATCTGAATGAAACACATTAATTATTTCAAATCATTTTTATTTTTACTCCATAAAGATGGGGAATATTTCTAAAAGAAAAAAATTAAAATTTCAAGTTTTAATCTTAAAATGCTAATTATTTCAAATACATTCATAAAATTGATGAAATATTGAAGAAATGCGAAAATTTTGCTTGAAATAATTAAAAAATCAAATTATTCATTTACTCTGTATGAACTATTATTTTTGTGAGCTGATTGACATGATTTGGTAAGCATTTTTGTTCATGCGCAATGTGCTCAAACTCAGATTACTGTAAAATCCTAAATACCAGTAAACTGTGGATTTTAAATCCAGTTGCAAAACACAATGTTCAGGAGATACAATTACTCACTTTTTAGCTCACCTTGACAAAGTGTAGATGAGCTTAATCTTAATACCCCTGGCTTTAGTGTTGGCATACAAGTTAAAGTTTTAGGAGCAGGTCCATCCCAAAGTAAGGAAAAGTCCTACCTGAAGTCTGAAACCAAAATTGCATCTAAAAATAAACACTACTAGACCTGCCTCTTATGCTGGAGCTCAATCACCCACATTTTGCTGATAGGTGACCAAGTTTAGCTTTTGGGAGCAGGTCTATTCCCCAGTAACAGAAGCCCTCTCTGCACCAAACTTGCATGGCTGATACAACTTGAGATAGCTACACTTGCTTTGGATGCTGGATCTAAGTTAAGTAACAAGGTTGAAGCTTTTTGAAGCTTTTTTGAAGCAAGTACATTCCAAGGTATCTGCAAGCCTTACAATATATCTGGACCAAACTTTCATAGATATAGTACATCTATGGATGCACACTACCAGTACTAGGTTAAATACCACAGAGGCTGGGTCTGACCTATATTTTCCAGATGAGTAAGAAAATGAAAGACATTTGAAAATATAGGTCAGATCCAACATTTGGAGCAAGCCTGTACATCCTTAGTCAGCAGATGCATTTGCATTTATTTTTAGTGCAATTTTATAATGCAGTCATTTTCCAATACTCTTGTAAAGTAAGAAATCTATAATACTCTTATTAATGAAAGATGAATATTATAAATCCAATGCATATGAATTAATATTACCAGTCTACCATATTTGTATTACAGAATGACACAGAAAAAGTATGACACAATAAGAGGTTATAGTTTAGTAAAGGTCAAATTACTCTTAGTATTATATAACTCTATTCATATAGTCAGTGCATTCCAGAAATGTTGCAACTTGATAAAGAGAATTCTTAGAAATCCCTTCAGAAATGTTACATGTACTTAAAGCTTAACAAAGAGAATCTTTTGCATCTTTCAAGTTTGTTTCTGACTGTAGCTGGTATATAAAGCATAAGGATGGTACAGGCTATAATCAGTTAGCGCATTTAGGTGCAAACGATAGTATGTACTATATAGTATACATGTAATTATACGTTTGTTCCTTTCTTCCCTAGTTCAGTATGTATTGGAATATCTGAGTAAGAAAATGTCTTAAGACTTTGCAAAGATTTAGTTGTTGGTGAATGGTAGCTGAAATCATTTGCCAGCAATATTTGTAGCTCTGCTGGTCAAACTGTCAAAGTAATAAGGGTTGGGACCCTTAAACAAGGGGAGATAATCAGGAAAACAAAACCAAAAGTACTGGTTGCTAAAAAATCTTCTTCTCCATAACCACCAGGCAGATTTTCACCAAACTTACATACAAGGATCAGGATATATGTCAAATATTAAAATTTGCACGGCAATTACCCTGGGGCAAAGGGCGTGGTTCTCAGGCCGCTGGACTTGACTATGAGGACTAGGATCATCAATTGTAAGTTGATGCATCTTACGACTTCACATCATGTTACTAAAAAAGCATAGTTATTGGCGACCTACTTTTTAAAATTTTGTTATTTGTTTTCAAATCATTAGAAGGCATATTTTGGGACACTTTAAGGCCTATGATCATCAAACTTTGTCAGTTGATGCATCTAAGTGGGTCCTCAAACAATGTCAACTTAAAAGTAGGTCACCATGACCTACTTTTTGAACTTTATGACTTATCCTTTTAAAAACATTAAATCCCATTATTTCAGACACT
>NW_026935148.1:0-6327 GCF_032062105.1 Saccostrea cuccullata | reverse complement strand
ACAAATTTTTCTAACGAATCAGCAATTTTGTTTCATCAATACTTTTTTTAAAAATCCTTTTTTTCCCTAAATTGTCAGTAGTAGCATTCTTTAAGAGGCAATTAGTTTCTCCATTGTTAGGGAGAAATTGATTTTCAGTTATGAAAAAGAGCTGTATGATGTAGATAGGTATATTTTTAATCTCGTGAAATGGGATTTTGATCGTATACCCTAGCTCTGTCGTTTGATCTCCGGAATTCCGGATCAGGTGCAACCCTCGGCTCCGTCAGTGGTTTCCATGGCAATTCATTATGTCATTCAGGAAAATGTCTTTTAAACTTAATACAGCGTATAAAATATCACTTAAATATTTTCCAGTGAAATGGATCCTTCATTAATTTGCCTGATTCATAATTTTTATCTTAGATTAACTAAAGTTGTTGATAATAATTTGGTCTGCCTGTAGCATGCCTTAAAATTTGTATGAATTCGTCTGTAATTCCTAATCCCCCCCTCCCCTTCGTTGTCAGCAGCTGGTGTTTTGTAGTTGTACATTGAGTATGCTGTATTTATAATTTTTTCTATAAGGTGATGGAGTACACGTCACTTCTTCACCCTCTGAATCATGGCTAACTACAAGCTGAATAATGAAGCTCTTGTAGAACTGAAGTTGATTATTTTCAGCAGATGTTTTTCCCAAAAAATTTTGAAAATGTAATGAAACTTCTGGAATTCAGTTAACATGCTGATTTTAAAACTTGATTTTAAAGTGCATGTTTGTATTCGTTTGTTCTGTTCATAAATCAGTGCCGTAATTACATGGAGCCATTAGCATGTATGGAAGGGAATTACCGCCAAAAGTCTATGTATCTTGCTTTTATTCTTATTCTACCTACTTCTTTATGCTTTGTTATTGTTGTAATTATATGTCACTTTATTGTTTTCATATTCGTCTTTATTACATTTCACTTTGACTTTTATCCTTCTTCATTTTGCCCTTACTTTTATGTTGCTTTATTCTTGTAAATTCATTTTACTTTCTTTTAAATTGATACAGTTTCTTAAATGATTATCTCTATTACGAACGTGAATTCAATCACACAAAGAATGAAGCATATTCAATGAAGACGAATACAGTTGTAAATATTTAGTGCCGCATTATAACGCTAGGTGGCAGGGGTGTTCGCTACGAGTGTTGGTAAAACTAGGTAAGCAAACCCGGGCCGGGGTTATTCGAGTTTTTTTCTATTTTCTGTCTTAATACTTTATCAATCGAACTAAAATTTTCAAAGGATGTTTGCTATAAGTTCAGGTATGTACCCGATAATGCCATTCCCTCGGAAAATGGTAAGATTTCCCCTGGAAGACTGACTACATAGTGGTGCTTCCTTCGCGGAAGACTATACAGTGAGACTTCCCCCGGGGAAGTTTCAATATATAGCTAGTCTTCCGTGGGAAATCTCGCTGTATAAAACAATTCGTCCTCCTTCATAGTAACCCCTCCCCCGAATAGTTTTTTTAATCGTAAAACAATGTTTGTATACTAACGTTTTCAGATTTTGAAGAAAACTTATCCTTCCTATATGAATAAATGTTTAAATGATATCATTTTAATAGTGGTTAATAATTAAATCATTTTAACCATTTAGTTTAACTTAGATAATCTTCACGAGTACAAATGGATAATGACTTTCTTCCCCCCCCCCTGGATGCAGCCCCACCCCCACCCCCCAGGTGCAGTCGCCTGCGTGGCACTGTGGTTACGGCGTCTGCTCTAGAGTCACGAAACACAGTAGTAAGGAGTCGATCAATACCACTATGGGACGTGGAGTTCGGTCCTTCGGATGAGATCTAGACCGTATTATCCGAGGTCCCGTTTTGCAGTAGGTGCTGGCACGAAAAAAGATCCCTCACTGCTCAATGGCTATAAGTGCCGAGTATATAGGACAAATTTGCAGCTCTCCACCTGAAAGAGGTGGCTCCTCCATTTGAGTTAAAAATTCTCGAATTTAAAGGGACGTTATACAATGTACAATCATTATCACACCCCCAAGTCTCAATGAATATACTGACTTCCGTCTGTACAACCTCCTATGGGGTAAGTTTCATTGGTAGAGGGGAGGGTGGCCACGAAACATTTTCCTAAACGTAACAGACTTTCTACTTCTGGAAAAGTTCAGCGAAAGGCTTGTTGCCCCCATCCCTTACACTTTTTGTTGCAGTACTAATAGTCAATTTATATATTAAATATTAAAAGTCATGGACTTAGTGGCATATGAGTAAAATTTGGTATTGAAAAAAGTTGACGACCCCCCCCCCCCCCCCCCCCCCACCACCACCACCAAATAGAATTTTCAAGCTTTAAGATTTTTTTAGCTCTCCTGGCTGATGTAAAATACGGTGCGTACTAAAGATATTTCTTTTCTTTATTGAAAAGTGCTATTTCAATATAAAAAATTATAGCAGAAAAAAGACTGGGGAGTTTCTAGTATGACTGGGGTGTAGGTTGGTTCCGACTTCGCCCACTCATAAAACTCCTCACTCCTGCAAAGCCCCGTCCCTAGAATCACACGCATGAGCAGTTTAAAATATCTGTCGTGAAATAAAGTTCAGTTTAGGTCCTGAAAAACA
This sequence comes from Saccostrea cuccullata, assembly GCF_032062105.1. NCBI lineage: Eukaryota > Metazoa > Mollusca > Bivalvia > Ostreida > Ostreidae > Saccostrea > Saccostrea cuccullata. The sequence continues at coordinate 3,717 of NW_026935148.1, read as the reverse complement.
ACTCAATTTAGAAGGGTAACTAGTATCAAAATATTTAACATTTTATGTCAATTAAACTGGAATTCAATTATCCAACAAATAACTTTAATAGAGTTATATTTTCAGGCGAGAGAACAGTGACGTAGAATCGTTTTTGAAAATTCAAGCTACCCGGCTAAAAACAACTTGACAAGCAAAAAAAAAAATTTAAATAAGGAAATTGTCCAAACTTGAAAAATACGTAGGCGACAGAACCGGGGAGGGGGAGGGGGAGGGGGGCTCAGCCCCCTCTTTTTTTCCAAAGATAGACTTAGTATAGACATTGAACATTGCTGCGAAGGTTTAGCCCCCCCCCCCCCCCCACTTTCCATGGACACGATGCAGTATAGGTTTAAAAGGGCAAGTGTTGGTGTTTTGAAAAGAAATTGACACTGAAGTTCGAACCTCTCCCCCACCCCCCACCCCCCACCCCCCCCCACCCCCCACCCCCCCACACACACACACACGAAATAGGATTTTCGGGTTTGGACAGTGAACGTTTTTTCTTTTCTTTTTTTTTTTTTGCTTGTCAATTTTTTTTTGAAGGTCTACAAAGTGTTTCTTACACTTTGCCCCCCCCCCCCCCAACTTTCACTTTGCTTCCGACGCCAATGAAATCCTATTTCGGGGCGGGGTGGGTTTTTGGTTAGATTCAACTTCTTCTATAGTATCAAATTTAAATTTTCTGCCTACTATACTGCATTAACCTTATTTGACCCTTACCCTTACAAAAAGTGGGTCGGCCTCTCAATGCATAGGCGCTTGGTTACAGGATGGTGTATTTTGTGTATTATGTGTTTTTCTATGTGTGTCTGAATACCCTCATTAAAATAAAAATAAAAATTCGCCGAAATTTGCACGTTTTAAAAAATGTCATATTTACTGTATATAAAAAGAGTATACAGTAAATATGACATTTTTTAAAACGTGCAAATTTCGGCGAAATATTATTTTTATTTTAATGAGGGTATTCAGACACACATAGAAAAACACATAATACACAAAATACACCATCCTGTAACCAAGCGCCTATGTTTCAAAGAACATGTTCAGTAAAGTATATAAAGCTACATGTGTATGTCTGAAAAAAGAGGCCGCTATTCCTGTGTGCCCAGACAAAATTAATATGGAGTTTCCATCATTGGATCGGGTGATCGGATCCGGTCTTCAAAAGTTCGATTGATAAAGTATTAAGGCAGAAAATAGAAAAATCGGGTTTGCTTACCTAGTTTTACCAACACTCGTAGCGAACACCCCTGCCACCTAGCGTTGTAATGCGGCACTAAATTTTGACAACTGTATTCGTCTTCATTGAATATGCTTCATTCTTTGTGTGATTGAATTCACGTTCGTAATAGAGATAATCATTTAAGAAACTGTATCAATTTAAAAGAAAGTAAAATGAATTTACAAGAATAAAGCAACATAGAAGTAAGGGCAAAATGAAGAAGGATAAAAGTCAAAGTGAAATGTAATAAAGACGAATATGAAAACAATAAAGTGACATATAATTACAACAATAACAAAGCATAAAGAAGTAGGTAGAATAAGAATAAAAGCAAGATACATAGACTTTTGGCGGTAATTCCCTTCCATAATTAGCATGCTCTGTCTCAGTTAGAATGGGAAGCCATTGCTTCGACCTGACAATTTCAATCATTTTAAAATTTCTTTCTAAGTCAAAATGATATATTCAACAAGGTTGCAATGTTCAAAAAAAGGACTCAAAGTAAAGAAGTGTTTTATTTTGGTGGGAGACGGAAAGTCTACCCATACTGCCGTGATTTAGGGCAACAGAGAAAATATCTATTATTGTTAAACCCTCCAAATCACAACTCTCTACTCTTTACAAGGCGTTATAATATAAATCTATCAGGATTAGAGAGCTGCAGCTTTTTATTGAATTTGAAAATTAAATGTTTTGATGTTCAAACCTTGATAAAAGTGTTCACCTTGGTCCGTCTTGTGAAATTTACTTTGATTGAATTCTGCTTGTTCTTTAACCCCCCCCCCCCCCCCCCCCCCCTCCTCACTTATAAATTCACAGAGAGTAGGGAAAAAGGGGTGAAAATTTCCCTGTATATCATGTATACAGTATGCTGTCATTAGATTGCCTTGTGCTTCATACTGATAACTGGCCACTGTATGAACCATAGCTCACACTGTATCCCCCCTTGTGAATTATACTCACTTATAGTGAAGACATCGAACACACCTTTATTTAAGTATCCCCTACAGTTCCCAGTGAAACCTGTTGAAATGGAATGACAGCAAACATTTATTTCATTACAGTAATACAAACCTCTACAATTAATCTATAAGTTGATTATGTCATCTGTCACTTGAACATTATTTTTTCCTTCAAGAGAAGTAAAAAAATAATACTAGTATTATTATTATCTATGTTTAACAGATTTTACTGTGTAAGTTAACAGTTAGAAATCACAGTGTCTTGTTTGGATAAAAAATACTTACAGATTTATGATGGGTAAAAAGAGGGAAATAAATTGCTTTTTAACGAAGTTAATATTGCGGCACAAGTTCATTTATTGGCGTCATTTATAACAGATTTAAAGCTTTCTGGTGACCTGGAAGATTAAATATTTATCTGTGTCCTGATAAGATTTCTAGGATCATAAATAATATTTCTATAAAGGAAAGTAATGGAAACCTATAAAGTTCAGGACTTAGCTGTGTGGAGGATTCATTCTTAATTTCAAGGGCATTTAAGTTGCCATTCACCTAAATATTAACAAACTAATATCAATAGGACCCAGTATACTGTCATTTAATTTAATTACCTTTTTTTCTGCCTGCATATCCAAACCTTGATACATTGTAATAAAATGAATTTATTATAAAACAATAGAAAGATTTTTTTTCGTATGTGTGTGTTTAAAGAACTATATGCGGTATTAACCAACATTTGCCCCCCAAAATCAAACTTTGATGGAGTAACATTTAATTAAGTCCTTAAACAGGGGAGTATATGCTGACTTCAAAGCACTGAATAATTTCATAAAACAGTGTATTATTTAAAATTGGAATTATTCTGATCATTGGAATTTGGGGTTTTCAAGAAAAAATCCCTTAGTTAGACTAACTTAGACAACTAACAAGAATTTCCATTGCATTTTGTGTTATTATTTGACTAACTTAGACAACTAACAAGAATTTCCATTGCAAATTGTCTTAGTTTGACTAACTTAGTCAACTAACAAGAATTTCCATTGCAAATTGTCTTAGTATTTGACTAACTTAGTCAACTAACATGAACATTTCTATCAAAATTTAGTTTAGTTAATAGTTTTAGAATTTAAGTTTTTTTTCTATTTATTTTATAATTATTTTGTTTTAAATCATTTTATTTGTTTCTGGAATGTTGTTTGTGCTGGTGTTCTTTTTTTTCCTTTTGCATGCATTTTATTTTTTGGACTTTGCCTAAAGTCAAGGCTTAGTCAGTTTTTTGTCAGTCTCAGCAGGGTTAGTTAGCGCACGCGTAAATGGGATTAGTCATGCCAGGCACAACTAACCCCCCTACTGCGCATGCCTGGCTACTTTCTAATCGTAGATTTTGATTAAAAACGTTCAAATTAACATCCAGTCCTGAATAATGTTCAGTAAATACCCTCAAAAGATTCCAGAATCCTCACCAGCTTGCGTAAATTTCGTAACTCGTAACGTATTTCACACTCAAAC
>NW_026935147.1:0-63277 GCF_032062105.1 Saccostrea cuccullata | reverse complement strand
AAGGCACCACTCTTAAGAGTTTCAAGGCATTGGATCCTACCGTCTGGGGTTGAATCAGGTCACAATAGACATACATGGATTTCAGATTTTCATATAAATCCACAGTATTGTTTCCCAAGTAACTAATGTTGATCCATTTGGTCATGTTTTCTGTATCGTTCTGAAGAATGACTTTCTGACTGTCCATGCCTAGCTTATAAGCTAAGGATGTGGGGAAACGAATGCATAAGGGACTAAGCATTTTTTCATTGGTTTCATACATCACTCGATCATAGGTCTCGTAATATACTAATTTCATAGATTTGTCTTCATTTCCATCACCAAGGGTTTTCCATATTTTTTTCAATGATCTCTGTAGTCCTAGACTTATTTCCTCTGTTAAGGCCTTGGGGTGAGTGTAAGGCCCGGGTCTGAAGTGAATTCGTCTAATTTCCATCTTGCTATCTAGTTCAACGAGTGCAGGCCGTTTAGTATGGGCCCAATCGAGCAGTACAGGACATTGACGTAATGGCATTGGGTCTAAGGTTTTCATTTTAAATCTGCCATAAACATTGGGGTTTTTGATATGGCGAGCATAAGACTGAGGAACCAGGATGTCAAAATAAGCCTCCTTTTCTGTAATGTTTTTCAATGAATTGGGATACATCATTTCTGTTAAAGCCACTTCCCATTCTCCGTCGGTTAAATCTAGGGATTGTGGTAATAAGGTTTTAAACTGAGCAGTCGTATTGCTAGAAAAAGAGGCCATAGACCCATCACTGGGTAAAGTCATGTAAAACCCACTGCTCTCGCCCATGTTCAATCTAAGACTGAGACTCTAGACCTTAAGACCTTTGTATTTATAACAACACTTTTTGAAAAAAAATTTAAAAAATTTATTCAAAAAAGTTTACACATCTATTTCTTCGTCTTCTGATGATCGGTCCTCAATCAGTCGCTTCTACACCCCAAGTCCTTTCTTTTCCATCCAGTCTTTAATCCGGGTAAAGGGGATGCGACAATACAGGTACTGTGTATAAGTGTCTGGAAGAACTCTTTTTAAGGCTTCTTCTTCTTTCTTGGTCCTCATTAAATCTTCAATACACGCTTTTAAATACATGTACCAGAGACCTTTAGCTAGAGTTCCAAGATCATCGTGGATCTCCCATTTGTATTGCTGATAATGTTGGTTGGTTTTTACCCTCACTCTATATCCTTTGAGGGGGCAAGGGATTTTGACTCTTTTTTCCAACCACACTTTTTTTTCTGGAAATATTTTTGCAAGAAATCCCTGGTCAGCCCATGATTCTTTCCTGAAATCCTTCATGAATTGTCCTGGATGATGTTCAAAATAATCCATCACCGCTCCCAGTTTAGTTTTCATCCAAGGCCCAAAAGTTTCTTCGTCAATAGACCAGCGATACTGCATCTTTGAAACAAAAACACGTCTGACTTGTTCCGTGTCCTTTTTCAAAATTGAGTACAATGAGCGCAGGGTACTCTCAGCTCCGCTTTATATACCTTTACTGTTGCATCATCTTTTTGATATCTGTTGCATCATCTTTTTGATACTTGTTGCATCATCTTTATATATCTATTGCATCACCTTTTTTATATCTATTGCATCATCTTTATATATCTATTGCATCATCTTTATATATCTATTGCATCATCTTTTTGATATCTATTGCATCATCTTTTTTATACCTGTTGCATCATATGTATATAGGAAAAAATAACAACACTAGAATTTTTGGGTTTTTTTCTTTTTTATTTTATTGATTCATAACAAGAACATCATTATAATAACAAACATTCAAAACTTCTGTTCAGTTCTTTTTGTATGGGAAAAGGTCTCCTCATGTACAAATAGTCTGTTTCACAAGCACAGTCCATGATATCGTATCCTTTTACGACCACTTCTTCCAAATAGTCTTTTATACAATCTCCGGCTTTTTTCACCCATTTCCCATGAATCCAAGTCTTCTCGGGTCCCTGTGTTCGGTGAGCCAAGACGTAATTGACTTTCCATTTAAATTCTCCATATTTAGGTGATGTGGGTCATATTAAGAGCATATGTTTGCTTCTTTGGCGGTGCGGTAACTTGAATCTCTTATACAGGTAGATTTCATTGAGACCTGTTTGTCCTGGATTCTTATCAAAGAAATCTTGAATACATGTCTCTTTGTTTTTCATCCATTCTCCTTTGTGACTAGTCCCTTCAGGTTCTACTATTTTCCAACGATACTCTGAGCTTAAAAAATCCATGATGTGTGCTCTGTCCCTCACTCAGATCAGAAATGATCCTCTTAGGGTTATGGTGTCTCCTTTTTATAGGGTGTATCTATTTTTAGATTCTGGGATTAACTGGGTGAATTGGTCTTCTTGACCCTAGGGGTATGATGTATCATGGTAGGACTAGGCATGATGTAACCGACCGAAGAACTCACACAGACCATCCAATATTCTCGATTAGAATCGTGTAAAGCTAACATGACCACACTGGTGATGATGAGGGAAATACAAATGAATAATTGGGCAAAATACACAATTTCTTCTCGAGGAATATTCTCTCCACAACATTTCCAATGAGGTGTTATTTGATGAGATCCGTTTGGGGAATCCATGAATCGAAACTAGGGGGATATCCTTTCCACCGGACTTTGACTTCTTGAATGATTTTCTTCCCGACTCGTCGCTTTTTATACCCTAAGATTTCCTCCACTTCGTACACGTCGTCTTTTTTAATGATCTGTTGTAATTCTTTCTCGTAAAAAGTCCCTTCTAATTCCTCCTGGTTATAATCTTGTACTCGATACACGTAAGGATACCGACCGGGGACTCGTTGAGCAATGGTAAATATTTCCGTGGTCCAGTTCGGTAAATATCCTTTTTCAAAAGTGCGTTTAGCTTTACTGATGCGCACTTTATCTCCTGTTTTAAACTTGGGGGGGTTTGGTTTAGGTGATGATTCTTCCCCATATAAAGTTTTCCAGACTTTTAACACATTCGAGGGCTTCACTTGAGCTGGGGTTCTTTAGATACTGCGATGATAGGTATGATTGTAAGCATACACTAAATCCGGTAAGATCTCTAAATACCGTCTGGTTTTATTCCGAGTGAAATATCGCCACATGCGTGCTTTGAGGGTTCTCTGAAATCGTTCCACGATACTGGCTTTAGTGTCCGTATTGCGAGTGGTAAAGAAATGAATGGATTTAAACGCCTGTAAGAATTCTCGATTGGTAAATTCTTTGCCTTGATCCGATTGAATGCGGACGGGACGTCGATCGTCTTGTCGGAAAATCTCTTGTAATCCGCGAATCATTTCTTTCCCCGTTTTCTGTTTTAAAGGCACCACCCATGCATATTTAGATAAGACGTCAATGGCACACAATAAAAACGTATAACCGTCATTATGTTTCTTTAAACTGGACACATCCGCTAAATCTAATTGCCATTGTTCGTCTATATCCGTCACTCTGGTCTGTTGTCTCCGGAATTTTCTATGAATGGGTTTATGTAAGGTATAGGTATCTTGCTCTTTTAACCATTCTCGTATGGTGTTCAAAGAAATCTTATGTCCCAGACTTTTGACCTGACGATACAAAGTCTGTATGCCTCCATACCCTCTCTTGGGATCGTAATAAATCTCTGTTAAAATGTCTTCTACTCCCTTCTTCTTCTTCTTCTTCTTCATTTCTTAGGCAATGATAGCCAATTTTCCTCGATTTGTTCTAATTTCTTATTGGCTTCTTCTTCTTCTTGGGCTTTTAATTGCTTTTGGGCTCGATAGGGACTATTATGGCATGTCAAACGTTGCAATATTTGATTATCTTGTGATGTATATTCAAAATCTTGTGATGTATGTTCGAAATCTTGTGATGTATATTCAAAATCTTGTGATGTATATTCAAAATCTTGTGATGTATGTTCGAAATCTTGTGATGTATATTCAAAATCTTGTGATGTATATTCAAAATCTTGTGATGTATGTTCGAAATCTTGTGATGTATATTCAAAATCTTGTGATGTATGTTCAAAATCTTGTGATGTATATTCAATATCTTGTGATGTATATTCTAAAACTTGTGATGTATATTCTATAATCTTGTGATGTATGTTCGAAATCTTGTGATGTATATTCTATAATCTTGTGATGTATATTCAATATCTTGTGATGTATGTTCAAAATCTTGTGATGTATATTCAATATCTTGTGATGTATATTCGAAATCTTGTGATGTATATTCTATAATCTTGTGATGTATGTTCGAAATCTTGTGATGTATATTCGAAATCTTGTGATGTATATTCAATATCTTGTGATGTATGTTCAAAATCTTGTGATGTATATTCAATATCTTGTGATGTATATTCGAAATCTTGTGATGTATATTCTATAATCTTGTGATGTATGTTCGAAATCTTGTGATGTATATTCGAAATCTTGTGATGTATGTTCGATAATCTTGTGATGTATATTCGAAATCTTGTGATGTATATTCAATATCTTGTGATGTATATTCGAAATCTTGTGATGTATATTCTATAATCTTGTGATGTATGTTCGAAATCTTGTGATGTATATTCGAAATCTTGTGATGTATGTTCGATAATCTTGTGATGTATATTCGAAATCTTGTGATGTGTGTTCTACAATTCAGTGATGCGTGCAATAAAATTGCATGACGCAACAGAAAAGTAAGGACAATTTTCATTGGTTAGAAATAACGAAAGTAGCCGGAGCGGTCGTAATGCACACATTGACACAACTTCGCAAGCATGAAATTGGCGAATTCAACCTAAAGTCAAAATTATAGGTAATAGAAAAATTGTTTTGGTATCAAGAAGCACTAAGTCAGTCATAACGTGAAAAGTGGGAATCAAGAACATTAATTTGATTTGTTTGAAGGTACATCAAAAACAATTTAGTGGCTTATTCAGTTATTGCTGGACTAAAGGATGTTTTATCCTATTTTTACGTCCTCATATTGTAGTGATGTTGATTAATCGGTATGATTTATTCTATATTGGTGCTAGTTAGAATAATCTAACTGTGTCTCGGGACAAACTCTCACCACGCAGGGTTCGAAATTGCATGGCCCATTGCAGCTGCATTGACCGTAGCACTAGTCCAGGGACGACTTTGCAATAAATAAATAAATAACACGACAAATTTTTAGGAGAAGGTGAATGTCAGGAAAAGATTAATTGCTATGCATCATTGAATATTGTCATTCACAAATTTGTCCAATTATTTTTATAGTAAATGTATTGAGCCGGGCTCATTTACAGGATAATGAACAAGGACTGTGGTGACAGTTTAAAATCACGTTCAGACGTTTAGAGAATATGTAATACACACAAAAATATCTCAATGGCATGTATAATATTAAATAGTTTTAAAAATAAAATAAAATATAGCTAGAAATTAACAGCGAAAAATATTTATCACGTATCGTTTTGGGGTAATCCGGTTTTATATACAAACAGAAGTAAATAAACACCGATGCAGCAAGATTAAGGTCAAACGTCTCTGCACTGATGTGTCCTCAGCGGTGAGATTTGCATCAAGTCATTAATGATGTTCCCTGCATTTGTGTTAGCCTGATAGTACAACCTTTATTTATAGAATCAATCTAATTCAAATTAGATGTTAGATCCGCTTGCATACTCGCTACACTAACATCTAACAACATCCCGTTGAGGGTCACGTCAGAGGTCAAATTCTATCAATTAATCAAATCGCAGCTGGCAAAATCATCATATATTGTTGAAGCAAATAAATCTTGAGGCGTTCCGAATTTAACCTCTTACGTGACCCTCAATGGGATGACTTGTTAGATGTTAGTGTGTTGAGTATGCGAGCCGATCTAACATCTAATTTTAATTATATTGTTTATAGAATATGATGCAGACAGGGATACCTGGTGAAAACCTTTCGCACCCGTTGAATTACTTTGTAAAATATTAGTCAAAGGAGCCAGGAAAAAATATTAAACAATTTAATATTATGATAAAAATATTCAATTTACTATTTCTTAAGGTGATTTTGTTTTCTCAACAGCGGCTGGTCACGTACCATACTTTTACTCGTAAACTCAATTTGGCGGTGAAGAAGCAGCATTTTCTGTTGCTCACCGTCGCTATAGCTGAGCATTGCTCTACGAGCAATGTGCCCGGCTAAAAATCATAATATTTGTAATGATATATCATATTCTAGACTTGACATACAATAAACAATGATAAGAATTATTGTCGCATATCTGCAGTGATTTTCTTTGATCTTTCTGTGGTGATAATTTATCCCATATCACATGTGTGATAATACTTTCCAAACATGTTTCAAAGTTTTTACACTCTTTATCATACAGTTTTAAAGGACAGTTTTATGAGCTCATAAGTATATTAAATGGTTAATTTATCAAAACCTGCATTTAAAAATTCAGAAGTCTTAAGTTAAACCAAATTGTCCAGGGTATTCTTAGTAAGGTATGTCAAAGGTCATAGTTAAGTGACTTTGTAAGGCTAGTATTTTTTCTTTAGTTTTATGGCAATCAGTGCACATGGTAAATATCATAAAATTACCCCTTAAAGGTCTTATGCAAGGAGATAGCTAATTAAAATGAACAAATGTAGTTCTATGTATGATGTATATAGAGACAATAATATTTCTTTTCTTTTTTCATTTTCAGGAACTTTACGTAGGTCTACAGTTTTAATGTTGGACTCATGCACTAGGAATATCATATCAGCAGAATTGTGCCACTGAATCAAAGGGAACTCTTTTTTTTTTAGGTACGCATGATCGATGTAACTTCCTTGATGGTGTGTTGGCTGTTTGCCCATGTGTATTTCGGGGTATAGGTATGTTTAGTCTCAATTTTCTTTCTTAAAAGCTGCATAAGGGGTATATTTTTTCTGATCTCAAATTTTGTCTAAGCATTAATCTTTTTTCTCATTCATGAATTATCTGCTGAGAGTCTAGTTAATTAATTTATTTAATTAAAGCTATATAGTAACATATAGTGAAATTATTTCCTTGTGTGAGACCTAAAGAAAATCAGGTTACTCATTTTTATGACAATTTCTTTGATTTCAGGAGTAGCCTCCCCTTTTAAAGATCCAAAATGGTGATTTTACAGTGCGGCATGCAGTCTGTCATCAACGAAGAGTTTTGACACCTGTAATACCCATATTTCTACCATTCACCTCTGTAACCTTTGTTGAGTTCATCAGACTAGTAAGAAAAACAATATTGTTAATTGAAATAATTTTATCAAGATAAATAAAATAATTAATGAAAAAAAAATGACATGAACAGACTCCCTCATATAAGAAAATGTCACATTTTACACATTGCAATTATACATCATTTACATATCCACATTTTCCCCATTTACACATGCAGTTGAATAGATTTAGTGCTTAATAATACATAGCAACAATTATTACATGAATCCTAAGACAATTCACAAAATACATGAATGCATTAAACTGTGAAATACAGATTTCGTACATTTAATTAAAATGCACAACATCAGTACCCCCCCCCCCCCCTTCACAATCTAAAAACTTTCTTTTTAATTCAAAGTCACTAGGCAACACTAAAGATTTCCACTTATTGCTTTTCAGTCCAAGACAGGAAGTTGAGGAATAAAGTTGACAGGACATCCTGAACTGTCCTCGCTACCAGCTTATGAGGGAACCAGCTGCAGTGGACAAAGTACGTTACATCATAGGATAATAGGTAAGTCTCCGGAGTAGTGTTTGTAGCAATTCTCGTACTTGGTCCTGCATCGAAGATTCAGGACTATTGATATTTATCTCTGCATGGCTTGGTTCTTCCCAGAAACATGTTACTGGTGGTGGTCCCTATATTCTTCTGGCTTTTGTGGTGAGGAATGTTTCATTTCTAGCTCTTTTCTGATCACATTTTGTCTATCTAGCTGTTTGTCTGTCTGTCTGTCCATCTGTCTGTCTGTAAACTTTTCATATTTTCGACTTCTTCTCTAGAACCCATGGACCAATTTCAACCAAACTTGCCACAAAGCATCCTTGGGTGAAGGGGATTCAAGTTTGTTCAAATAAAGGGCCACACCCTCATTCAAGGGGAGATAATTGGGAATTAATGAAAATTTGATGGTATGTTTTAAAAATCTTGTTTTCAAGAACCACTGTGCCAGGAAAAATGAAACTTATGGAGAAACATCCTCAGGTAGTGTAGATTTAAATTTGTTCAAATCATGACCCCCGGGGTAGGGCGGAGCCACAATGGCTGACCAAAGTTTAACATAAAAATATATAGGAAAATTCTTTAAAAATCTTCTTCTCAAGAATGACAAAGCCATAATTGATCCTATTTATATGGAAGCATCCTCAGGTAGTGTCAATTCAAGTTTGTTCAAATCATAACCCCCGGGGTAGGGCGGGGCTGCAGTGGAAGATCAAAGTTTTACATAGAAATATAAAGGAAAAATCTTTAAAAATCTTCTTCTCAAGAACAGCAAAACCCTGATTGATCATATTTATATGGAAGCATCCTTAGGTAGTGTAGATTCAAGTTTGTTCAAATCATGTTCCCCGGGGGTAGGACGGGGCCACAAAGGATAATCAAATTTTATATAGAAATATATAGGAAAATTCTTTAAAAATAACCTTCTCAAGAAAAGCAAAGCCATGATTGGTCAAGGGACTACTTTTGGATTTAAACTTTTCAATAAAAAACCAATTTTTACTTTTTCCTAGCCACAGTGCTCAGGTGAGCGATGTGGCCCATGGGCCTCTTGTTTTTTTTTTTGTTTTTTTTTTAAAATGATCAATCATTAAATATAAATAAATCAGTTGTTAAAAAATTTGCTTCATATTTGAAGTGCTTTAAACCGACCCTTTGATGAAAGTGACCAGTGTTTTTTGCACCTTGGAAGGTTTATTGGTAAAATATAAGAAGGAAGTTATGATTTTGGTGTCACTATTGTTGTTATTTAAGTTTGATTTGATTTTTATATTACGAGTATTATGAAACTGTTATTTTGTTACTGAACGATGGTTAATTTTAATTGTGAACAAATGTACAAAGATGAGGAGTATAATATAGTTGGCTATGTATATTGCCCAATTTTTGAACATATTATGTAATAAATATTAATAACAACCTTTGAATAATTGGAAAGACAATATTATAAATATGATAGCATTTTTGTACATGAGCATACATTTTTGAAAGGAAAAATAAATTATTCAATTGCATTAAAAAAAATATTTTGTTTCATATTCTTGTGAATTATCAGATCATTCTTCTATTATTTAAATACTCTGTCATTATGAAACCTTGTTAATAATTAAGTAAATATTAATTGTACATTTGCACCAATTTTTACATGGCATTTTCACACTAAGAATGCCACGTGCAAAATTATATACAGGAACAATTCTGAACAAATATATGCAAGTGAGTTGTAAATTTGATATGTAATGCATACATTACAAAAACCCATGACAGTGTTCACTAAAATGAAATGTATGGACTCTTATATAAATACTTGGTATATGTGATATGGATATTATGGATGATATTTTTGAGAATGACACAAGTAATGAAATTTTTCAGCATTGAATTGGATTCTTGAACCAGAGCCATGTGAACCTGGTCCACCTGTACCTCTCATTGAAGACCTGTTAACATCACCAGAGTATGTTCATTCTGATACCCCTATGGTATGGTTACAGCATGCATTATCCCTGAATCCATTAAAAGAGCTGCATTGGCAACGAAACAACCCAATGTGGTCGATTGTAAGGAAATATAGCATATCAGCTTCCAACTTTGGTGCAGTTCTCAGTTCTAAGCAAAGGCGGTAAGACGTGTGATTAAATTTTTGCGAAAAAGACTTTTAAAATTACAGTCAAACTTTGTTATCTCAAACCCATTATCTCATATTTCATGGATATGTCACAGTAATTTTGAAGTCCAAACCATTTATAAAAGACTGGGACATTTTATTCTTGATAACTCTTTATGTGTTATTCTTGAATCCACGGATATTTCCAACATTTTTCTTGGTCTCATTGAGTTTGAGATAATGAGGTTCGACTGTAATGACTAGATATTTGTACATAAAGATGCAGGAAATATAAGATTAATAACCAAAAATCATATTTTCTTCTCCAGATTGACATTGTCACTGAAGAAACAGCTGATGTCGGCTTACAATCTGGAGTCCATCAAGGCTGTTGCATGGGGTATCACTCATGAAGATGATGCTTTGAGAAAGTATGAAAAGGACTTAGATGCAGCTGTAGAGCAGTCAGGTATACAGCACAAAATAACATTCATTCAACCTCTGACATGTTAACATTCAATGTGTCAAAACAAATAGCAGGACTTATCCTGGTGACAAACAGAAATCAATTACTGAAGTCTAATTGTAAAAAAAAACTAGAAATATGTCCATAGGACATGAATGCCCCGCCGAGGATATATTAGTAAAGCAACATGAAATTTGTACATGTATAAAATTTGATCAGTTTGGTTCAGGCAGGGCTTATAGTTAGTTGGGAATAAAAATGTAGGTCCAGCATCCAAAGCAAGTCTGGTAGTGTCCATCCCTAGATGCATCATCCACGCAAGTTTGGTTCAGGTAGGGTTTATAGTTACTTGGGAATGAAAATATAGGTCAGATCCAGCATCCGAAGCAAGTCTGGTAGTGTCCATCCCTAGCTGCATCATCCATGCAAGTTTGGTTTAGGTAGGGCTTATAGTTACTTGGGAATGAAAATGTAAGTCAGATCCAGCATCGAAGCAAGTCTGGTAGTGTCCATCCCTAGATGCATCGACCATGCAAGTTTGGTCTAAGTAGGGCTGATAGTTCCTTAGGAATAAATCTGCTCCAAAAACTTCAACCTGGTCACTCATCTGGAAAATGTAGGTCAGATCCAGCATCCGAAGCAAGTCTGGTAGTGTCCATCCTTAGATGCATCATCCAAGCAAGTTTGGTCTAAGTAGGGCTTATAGTTCCTTAAGAATGGACCTGCTCCAAAAACTTTAATTTGGTCACTCATCTGGAAAATGTAGGTCAGATCCAGCATCCGAAGCATGTCCGGTAGTGTTCATCTCTAGATGCATCATCTATGCAAGTTTGTATCAACATGTAAAGTTTGATAACACCATCTTGAATGGTATGTTTAAAACTGAGCTAAACACTATTTAAGAAAAGTCAGTTCAAGGTCAAAAAATGTTAATGCAGTTGCATAGCTCTCATCAATATCTATCAGCATATGAAGTTTGATGAAAATATCTTGGATAGTTTCTTTGAAACTTAGCTTTGAACAGAGCTAAACACAAAGTGGGACGGAAGGACAGAAGGACGGAAGATAGACATGACAAACACTATATGCCCCGGCCATATTCATGGCGGGGCATAAATATTCAGTTACCAACATATTCCAGAAAATTTGCTTTTTGAAGTGGAAGGATTATAAAAGCTCTACTTAGACTTTGTTTGCATTACAAAATCAATTGTATTATGGTTTGTTTGCATTCAGTAGTATTATAATTTTTTCTGAAAAGGATATGGTTGCATGAATCCGGAGTGTTGGGAGCTTCACCTGATGGCTTAGTTGTTCGACCACCAACATGCAGTGTATTTTATCAAACTCCAGAAGCCAAAGACGCCATTCCTAATATTGTAGAGGTGAAGTGTCCATATACAGCATCGTCTTCAACAGTAGCAGATGGGGCACAAAATTTGAAGGATTTTTCACAGGTAAATAACATTAAAAATCTGTATTGTCCAGTACTTTGAAATTAAAAATCTTGGTGAGTAAATGATTTCAAAACATGTATTAATTTACAAGTGCAGCTGTTCAATATGGTATGAAGATATTGAAAAAGGAGGGGATATGTACTGGTATAACACAACTTAAGTGTTTTTTGATTTTTTTTTAGATCTTAAACAAGATACCCTGTGCCTGAAAACCAGTCACCCATACTATCATCAAATTCAAGGCCAGCTACACATATGTAACAAAACATTCTGCGACTTAATTGTGTGGACAAGAGTAGACTGCATTGTGATTAGAATAGTAAAAGACATTGAATGGACAGCAAATGTTCCAAAACTGATAGATTTCTACATTAACATTTTCATTCCAGCACTGATGGAAAACTGAGTTCTGGTTTGAACTTCTTGACACTTAGTTTTGTACCTCTAGAATTTTCTAACAAAGGAAAATGGGTAATCATGTTAAATGTGTTGAATGTTCTTAAGTCTCATAAATGTATGATATGATATGTCACAATCCATCATAAAACTTCTGGCTTATAAGACTATTTTAAATAGCAATGATGATTAATAAAATCTATGTACTACATAAAAAAAGAATATCAAAATTTAGAATCATTTTATTAATGAATTGAAGATTTTATTCTCAAAGTGAAAATGTAACATTTTGGTCTTTCTTAATAGATAAATTGTTGAAAACATGAATTTGTTGAGTTGTGCTTTAAAGGTAAATATACTTTAAACTAGAGATTTAAAATTATAAGTAAACCCTCTTCCAAATTATATTGTCAAATGAAGAATGGAATTGCCAAACATTCTTGTAATAAATCCATGCTAACAAAAGGGATTTTCATTTTCTGAAGTATATGTATTACAACATACTACAAAGTTAACAAATATAACCATTGACATTGATAACAAATCAAAATTTGCTTATCCCTTGCACTTTGGTATGAATATCTTCACTGTTTAGTGTATACTGTCACACGCCAATGCAAATTCTACTCTAAATCCATTCATTACTTTCAAATGAAAGTACAATAAACAACAAACACACCATTTGGACATAGCAACGACACGCAGCAGCTTTATTTTTACAGAGTACATAAGATAATTATGTAAAATATGAAAATCAATTTGTATATATACATGTTTATGTTGGATTGAATAAATCATGATAAAAGTTAAACTTTATCGTGCTCTACGTGTCGTCCTAAACTGGTATTTAAACCACTATTCACCTCTTATATAGCCCTGCTAACGAGACCGGTTCTAAAGAACCACGTGATATTCACCAGGTATTCGAATGAAAACCTTGCAATTCCGAAAAAGTAATTCATTATCACACCAAGTAGAAATTGATTTCTGTCTAATTTGTTCCTCAAACGAAAGAAATCATATTTTATAATAAGTACATGTATCTTTAAGTAATTTCTTTCAAAAGTGGAGCTTGCAAGTTTACAAGACAAGAACAGAGTTGAAATATTTTTGTTGAGATTGGTCTGTAAGTAGATGGTATGTGACGGAGAATCTCGTAATTCTTTATCCTCTCGGCTCTTTCCACATGAATAAGTGCTTTAGCAATCTTGTAACACAGTGCTGCTTCTTGTATGGTAAACTGGCCTCGTGTCGATAAAAGAGCTTTTATAATTAAGCAGACACCCTGGGGCAACTGGTCATGAATGGTGAAACCTTTGACCACCAAAATAAGGTCTCCAGCTTTGAACTTTCGTAAAACTTGGCTGTGACGTACAATAGCTACATCAGAAGTAGAACCTGGGTACAGCATGGAGCAAAATGTAAGTGCACCATTTGGAG
Source organism: Saccostrea cuccullata (assembly GCF_032062105.1). Taxonomy (NCBI): domain Eukaryota; kingdom Metazoa; phylum Mollusca; class Bivalvia; order Ostreida; family Ostreidae; genus Saccostrea; species Saccostrea cuccullata. The sequence goes on along the minus strand of NW_026935147.1, from coordinate 49,694 downwards.
GCACGCAAGTTACTGCTTTAAAAGTATGGCAACTTTTGTACATACTGTAGGCCATGGCCTGATTATCCATATGTGTTGGGATGTCCTGGATTGTTTCAATTGCATCCATGAATGCTCTAGCAGAGGAAAAATCCTCAAAAGATTTTGGCAGAGACCCTGAAAAAAAGTTGGAAACAAATTAATTTGATTATTTGTAATTGTGTAAAAAAATTGTGTTACAGTCAATCTTTCAAGAATACAATAAATTTAACTGCATTAAATTTTTGCAAGTCATTATGATAAATTTTAAAACAAACCTCTGCATTTAAGCTGACTTGGAAAACATTCTACGCTACATTCTACACTACGCCATCAGACAGCATCTTGTATAGGGAAAAGACCACTAATTATTTTCCCATAGAACTCCATACAAACCTTAGGCCCTCTCAGTACTTTACTATGACAATTTCAGAAAAATCTTTAGCATCATTTCAAACTTTGTTCTAAGCCCTAACAAAAAATACTGAAAAAAATACATGGTCCCATGGCGTTTATAGGTCAAAATTGCAGTTATTTTCAACTTTTAGAGATTCGCAGTAAAGAACACGCGGCATAAAAAATCAACCCCCACTCCTAAAATCTTCCCTGGCATTTCTATAGTTTCTGTAATATTCCCTCATCCCATCATTTATTTCAAAGGTCATTAATTTTACTTTAAAATGAAAACAATTAAATACCTGATTTCAGCCAATGGCGTAACGCCTACCCATTCAGTATTCGGTTTAATGTTCCATAACAAACAAAGCCATGTGTGCATCCGGGGATTTGGTGCTCTCATTCCTATACTTACATACTTACCTGTCCCAGAATTAGTCAATTGTGGTAATTTCAAAGACTATACACCTACCTGTATGAAATTTGAACATGTATGAAATTTGAGTCCTGTGACTTCAGTGTATTGGATACTGTGACCATCTCAAATGATGACACCTTACTGCTACCAGCACAATTCAAAGGAGTGAATGACGTCTGGGCCGGTGATGATATTTGGATATATTGGTGACTGTAAGAAATAAAATATTTGTACAATGAATTGTTTTTGTGCTTTAATGTTAATAAAGTGATATTAAGTCAAAATTGAGTCAATAATTTCATAAGGGTGGATTCTACCACAGGAGTCTGAAGTTTTTATCGTCAAAAAAAAAAAAAAAAAAAAAAAAAAAAATCCGGAAAAAATTTTTCCTACCCTTAATTAAAAAACCCCAGGATGGCAACGTGTTTTGGGGGGACCAACCTAAACAAATGGATCTGGGCTTGGCTAGAAAAATCTCGCGACTAATTCAGTTTCCGGAGCGTTTTTGTTATTTATTCAATGTGAAAAATTCAATCTGCTTGACGACTACGGGCCGTTCCTAGCCCTTTTTCCACTTTGACAGCTCATCCTGGACTCCATGCCACTAAACCGGAAGAGAATCTCGCAGTGTATATTTGACGTTTATAAAAACTTGTTCAAATGAAATAAAATAAATAATTGTTAAACGTAATTTTATTCAGTTATTTTAAATATATTTAACAGAACTTCAAAAAGTTATTTATTCTTTTTCTTACTTGTACGACGATGTGTTCCAGGGACAGATAATTCAGTTTTTACAAGCGCCAAATTTAAATCACTGAAAAGCCATGTCGACAAAGAGCCAAACAGTTACACTAAGCGCCATTATAAAGCATAATTTTGTTTGAAAAATATATCTTTTTATTGATCACGTATGGTAACATAAAATTGTACATGAAGTTTTACGTGCATTGTTTTTTGGTTCTTTTCTTCAATTACGTCATTTATTCACCTCGGAGTTCACTTCCGGTTTAGTGGCATGGAGTCCAGGACGAGCTGTCAAACTGGAAAAAAGGCCATGAACAGCCCGTAGTCGTCAAGCAGATTTGATTTCTTAACTTGAATAAATAGCACAAACACTCCAGATACTGAATTAGTTGCGAGATTTTACCGACCAAGCCCAGATCTTTTTGTTTAGATGGGTCCCCCCAAAACACATTGCCATCCTGGGGTTTTTTTAGTTAAGGGTAGGAAAATTTTTTTCCGGATTTTTTTTTTTTTTTTTTTTTTTTTTGACGATAAAAACTTCAGACTCCTGTGATTCTACCCAGAATTAGGTAAAAAGCTCCAAAATTGGATAAATCGTAGTTAATTAAGCAAAATTCAAAGGTTTTAAAAAGACTGATATAGAATTTTTTTATGCTTATGCAAAGGATATTATTTAAGACTCTGATATACTAATTGATTCTTATCTAATCCCTCCTATTGCTCAAGTATGTACAAAAAAGTTTCCCCACCCCCCAGTGAAAAACGCTTAAAGAAATAGCAGGTGCCCCCTTTTATTTTTGTTTACAATTAATTTAGACAAGTTTAAATCAATCCTTTTGATAACAAATCAAAGTTCAATGTCTGTAGTCTTATACTTTACAATCAGAAGCTACTTTTTGAATTTTATTCTAAGAAAAGGAGAATTTAAATAATTTTTTTTAAAAATTAAAGAAAAGCAAAAACTGACTTCAAACCCCAAAATGTACTATACAATAAGAGGCTGGAAAGTTAATAAATAAAAAATTTACCTGCAATGTACAGAAAACTGTCCGACAAAATACATCGGGTGGGTAGGGAGTCTCCATTTTCTTCTTATATAGAGAAAATGCCCCTGCTGATCAGAGACCTAACACTCCCAAATAATAACAAAATATGTTAACATAACAGTCAATCTAAGATGTTCATCCCTCAATGGCAAGTTTTTATTACAGTAACTGAAATTGTTAGGAAATAGGAAATCACAATTGGAATTCCTTTAAATGTACCTTCTCTTCGTTGTATTTAATATCGTGGATTGATATTGGCTTCCTTTTACTAGACTCTATTTTTAGGGCAAGCAATTCCTTTTCCAGTTGTATTTCTGTTGAGAGGCGCTGCATTTCTTGAGTACAGTTAAATGTGCAGGATACTGAGTAGTTGTGCTCTGATATCAACTGAAAATATATTGTAAATCATGTACAGTTAAAAGAACTTTATATATTATTAAAAATTATTGAAAATGTTTCAGTGTTGGTCATTTGTCATCATTGGTGTTTTAAATGAGCTTTACTTTTTCTTGATATTGACATTTTGGTGCTTGTGGAATCTGCAACTGGTCCATCTGTGAAGATGACAGGGACTCCTCACTTTTGAGTTTTTTCCTCCTTTGTAAAATAATTAAACTTGAATTATTTTTTTATTCAGTTGTAAGCTACTCTGTTTATACATGTACCCTTTTAAAGTTTTTTAGTAAAATATTCTCAATTAAACTCCACCCACCCACCATCCAAAAACAAGATGTCGGTCACATTTTGAAAAATAATTTCACCTTTTTGTACATTCAGGATCAGAGAAATCCATGGCCTTTCCTTCATTCCATGCAAAATATGCAGAGTCCCCCTCCTTCTTACCATCCTTAAAGTGGCAGGAGCAGATGCGATCATTCTGATCTCCTGGTTGGCGATCAGCTCGTCTAAAAATATACATTATACAAAGACTGAGTGAAGGAGAATTAAAAAGCAAAACCTGTTCATTTAGCATGTTATTATCAAATAAGCTAAATGACTTATTTTTTCATTATTTTTTTTTAAATGTTTCATTTACTTGCAAGTACAAGATAACCATGTGCATAACATTAACAAACGGTATCAGTATTTGGTAGTAATAATACGAAATAAAATGTAATAAAAACAGCTGTTAAACAAAAATTAATCTTGCTACAAATTGCACATTTTTTGTAGTATGTACTCTTCATTATTCTTCTGCTATATTGATTACTACGAGATTTAACTTTTTAGCATGCATGTATAAATACTGTATCTGACAATGCAGCATCGTGACATATCGTTACAAGTACCTACAAATTTTGTCAATATATCTACGTTTACTGAGTTTTTTCCCTAGCAGGCCGAAATATCTCCATCATGTCACCAGGAACAACACTCGTGCATCTCGTAATAAGTGCTGCAATAAACAAACTGATGATTGTGTTTTTTCTCACCTGCATGGTTTTCCCGACGCTTCAGCTACTTTCGTTATTTCTAACCAATGAAAATTGTCCTTACTTTTCTGTTGCGTCATGCAATTTTATTGCACGCATCACCGAATTGTAGAACACACATCACAAGATTTCGAATATACATCACAAGATTATCGAACATACATCACAAGATTTCGAATATACATCACAAGATTTCGAACATACATCACAAGATTATAGAATATACATCACAAGATTTCGAATATACATCACAAGATATTGAATATACATCACAAGATTTTGAACATACATCACAAGATATTGAATATACATCACAAGATTTCGAATATACATCACAAGATTTCGAACATACATCACAAGATTATAGAATATACATCACAAGATTTCGAATATACATCACAAGATATTGAATATACATCACAAGATTTTGAACATACATCACAAGATATTGAATATACATCACAAGATTATAGAATATACATCACAAGATTTCGAACATACATCACAAGATTATAGAATATACATCACAAGTTTTAGAATATACATCACAAGATATTGAATATACATCACAAGATTTTGAACATACATCACAAGATTTTGAATATACATCACAAGATTTCGAACATACATCACAAGATTTTGAATATACATCACAAGATTTTGAATATACATCACAAGATTTCGAACATACATCACAAGATTTTGAATATACATCACAAGATTATCAAATATTGCAACGTTTGACATGCCATAGACTATATTTAGGTGTGAATGTTTTTAACACCCTTGATCTTGCCTCTACAGGTCGACTAATAGGGGTCAAAAAAGAAGAGGAAGCATCCTGAAATCCGCTCTCTTCCTCTTCGTCGTCGTCGTCACTCAAAGCCCCTTTAGGAGTACTGATTTTTCCTGGTTTCTGCATGGCTTTTATAAGGTCTCGATTTTGCAAGTAAACCATGGGAGTACGGGTCTCTTTTAAAGCTTGAGCAAATTCATCTAATCCTTTAGGCACCGGACGATTTTTCAAGGATCTGGTTCTCATGTTTTCGGCCATTATATCCACAATGTTAGAATCGGGCACTTTTTGACCTCGATAACTGATTTCTCCGTCTTTATCCCAAGTCAAGACGTTCCTTTAAATGACTTAATAATAATTCAGCTTTTCTTTGCATGGGTTTATTCACGCTTTGAATGATTTGTTGATCGATCTCGGGATCTGAGGCTGCTAGTGGTGCTGCTACTGCTGGAGCTGCTGCTGCTGCTGCGGGGGCTGGGGCTGCTGGTGCTGCTGGGGCTAAGGGTGCAGGGGTTTTTTTGGTAGTCGTTGGCTCTCTCGCTTGTTGTAAATAATTCCTATACCGATGAAGTTCTTGACCGTATAAAGCCACTTTTTCTTCTGGAGTTAAATCTTCACGTCTGGTAATCTGGTCCAATTCTTGACCTATACTCAGAGTAGATTGAAATTCCGGAGGTTTGGGGAGTTTACCTTTGAGTTCATTCAACAGATCTTCAGGTACTAACACCATTTTACGACTCATTTTTGTATCTTGTTGTTCCTCTTCTTTTTAATGGCTTTATAGACAGAATGTCCGGCATCCAACAGTAAAGGTGCTGCTGAGATTAAAAGGGGTAAAATACCTCCTCCTTTTTGTTGTACTAATAAAGCTCGTCTTTTCTGTATGGATTGGGGTCGGACCAGTCTCCTTAAGATGTGTTTCTTTGGAGCTAGTTTTCGTTTCTGAGCCGAATTGAGAGGTAACACCCCTTTTAATAGGTTGTAGACGATCTCACAAATTTTCAGAATACAATCTCCAGAACAATGTTTTAAAATCCCCGTTTTTAAAGACGAGGAATAGTGAGGGTCCGATAACACTCTTAAAAGAGGGGCATGCGCTCTTAATCGCGTACAACATCCCTTTTTCTTCTTGGCCATCTTTGAAAACAATGAAGTGAAGTCTCTCATGTCACTCCCTTTTATAGTGTCTCTCTCTTAAGGAGGGGCATATCCTCCGTGTTTGTCGCTCTCGTGTTTATCTCTCGCTTTCTCCCTGACATAAATTTTTCCACAATATCGACATTTATATCTCAGGCCTTTAGGTAGTTGAGGGGTGGAGGCCGTCAAGGGTTGAAAACGTGTGATTTTAGGGACATGAATGGGAACTTTAATTCCAGGGGAAGAGGAGGAGGAGGGAATGCCCACATTCACTCGAGGAAACACTTCTAAATCGCTGGCTCTTTGACTGCCTATGGGTCCCATAGCACGATCCATTCTCAGTTCTGCTTGTTTTCTTGGGTGGGGCTTTTTTCTTGGGAGGGGCTTTTTTCTTCTTGGGAGGGGCTTTTCTCTTCTTCTTCTTTTTTCTGCTCTTTTGAGCTGCTCCTCCGACACGGACCATCCAATCCGGAAACACTCTTTGTTTCTTATTATCGACTCTTACCACTACACTCTTTAAACGACGAACCCGCCGTTTTTTAGGACTATTCCATTTAAATAAATGACGAATGATGACTCCACCTAGAAATCCAGCACCTCTGCGTTTTAAAATAGCTGTTTTTCTGTCTTGATCACTGGCCGATTGATCGGCAATGATCTTTAAATCTTGACGATGATTATTAATAAACTTTTGGGTCTGTTTATTGATAGGTAAGACCCCTTTCATTAAATTGCGAGCTCCCATGGCAAACCAATTCAATAAGGCTTTACGCCCTAATTCGATTAAATGGGCTCGCTTCGCGGGATCTCGTTCCCGCTGTAAACGTCGTAAGGTTCTCACTAATTTACTCTTGGCTGATGGAGCCATGATGAGATTGAAATGAACAATGACTCAGAAGAGTGTGAAACACTTTTATTTATACTCTTGAGGCATGTGTACAGTCAACATTTCAAACATTCGACTTCTCAATCGGTATTGGTCTGGGGTCTGGGGACTCAAGTCCACGAGAAGATATCCGTGAGGTATCTGGGTGGCTTCCTGATAAGCAGACATCAAATGAGGTAAAGCTAGCTGACGACTCAATACACTGATCTGAGATTTGTCTCTGGGATTTTTGAATAAGACTAAATAATGAGCATTCAAACTAATGGTGCGATGAGAAGCAGCTCGATCAAATAAATTCTGAGTGATGTAAATCACACTGGTATTCCGATGATGCGCTTTACGGGTAAACCAATCCACAATAGATTCGATGGCTTTTCCTCCCATCATGTCGTCAAAAATGAGTAAATGGGGCACACTCAAATTGGCTACTAATTTCTCGTCGTCTTCTGGAATATTTCGGATGAAAGATACTTTATCTTTTAAAGAAGTGTAAGCGGGTTGCCATTCCCGATAACACCAGACGATTTTTTCGGGCCTGGGGGTGATCCAGTCTAGATTGTTCACTAATGTCTTGACGAATTCTGTTTTGCCCGATTTCGAGGGTCCAGCAACCACCATGGTAAATTCGTGTTTCAATTGAAAAGAAGGGAGGGGTGTCTCCTCGGAATACATGTTGATCAATGAAGGAAAAGTTGGGTTCAGGGTCTTATTTATAGTTAACACAGAAATAGGCGTTTGGACTGTTGAATCTCGCCTCGACAGATGGGGCAAAACTGAAAGGAAGGAGCACACAAAGCACAGCAGCACACGTGTCCGCAAGGTAGAAAAACGATTTGTAATTCCTCGTCTAAACAAATGTGACATTTTCCTCGAGCCTGGACGTCTGGTTGTGGGTTCAGTAGAGGTTTAATCTCAGGTAAAGGTTTATATCCCTGCTGATCTAAACCCGCAATAAACACATTCATTACCCACCCTCGTCCCTTATACAGATTGATGTAAGGACAATTGGGGTTCCAATAAGCATGTTCTACACAAGGATCGTCCTCGGGATCCCAATTACTAAAAATCATTCCACAATGAAAACAAGTAGCGCTATCTTTCACTCCCTTGTAGTAAAACCCGGCTCGAGCTAGGTCTGGTATTTTTCCTAAGAGAGGTTCTGGCCATCCCTGCTCAAAAGTAGCTTCTCTCTTTGAGAGCCGAGCATACTGGGGATAACGCATGGGTTGATCAAGCAACTTCTCAGTCATCACTGAACTTTTGATTTGTATTGCTCCCCTTTTTATAGGGAAGAAGAAAAACAACAACACATAAAAACAATTCAATTTTTTTTTTGTAATTAAAAAAAAAACAAACATATCAACATATCAATAACCATAAGGTAAAGTGTTATAAGAAGGTAACAATTGTCTCTTATCATATACAATTCTATACTTTTTCTCTAATGGTTTGTTCACGAGCTCATGATCACGAGTCCTCTGGATTTTGTCGGGATAAGGGACTGTGACTTCCTCTATTTCTCCTTTGAGCATTTTTTCTAAAGTCTCTGGGCACACGATCTGGGAGGTACGATGGTTGAGAGTGATTCCTTTGCATTTAAGGGTCTCGGTTCCTTTGTCCGTCCGAAAACCATAATTTTTAGGACCTGCCGACATGAATTTGGTGATGTGATCCCCGTCTAATTCGTCGGTCCATTCTCCTAAACTATGACCCAAGGTAGGATTAAAGGCTCCTTCCCGATGTTGGTAAATGATACTGTCCGTATCGAAATAAAGGACCCGATCTCCTAAAGGTTGTAAAGTCTCGTAGAAGTGTAAGCGGGCATGCGCGGTAGTAAAACAAGCCAGGACCACGTTTCCAAAGGGACATTCTTCGACGAATTCCTGTTTGTCTTGATAATTCACTAGCATCTTGTCTTCATTGGGGTTCTCTTTATTGACTAAGAGTTGCACGCCCTTGATGTCGAGAGTCGAATCTTGTAAGAGTTGCTGTAATTCCTCTTCTTCGTCCAAGTATCTGGTTTTGGGTAATAACAACCGTTGAGCAAATTTTCCCCACAGACAATTTAAAAAGAGTTTAGCAATGGTTCTTCTCACTGGATTCTTCTCGATACTGAGAATGTCCATTCGGATGCCTGTTTTGTCGAAGACTTGATATATGTAATCTTGTTCTTGTTCTGAGGTCTTACAGTCGGGGGGAAATCCGGACGCTTCCTGTTTGATCTTGAGGAAGGTATCGATGTAAGATCTGAATAAATCCTGACTGCTTTCTTTAAAATGCCATACTTCGTAGATTCGATCTAAGGTATATCCCATGTCTAGGGCTTTATGTAATTCGGTCGTCACCCAAGTACCTGTGAGACTACGTTCCTGGTCGGTGTGTGGACATCGATCTTGAGACGTAGAGTCCTGTCGTTCGGCACACGTGCGACATAAGGGAAATAATAACTTGCCTCCCGTCCGATAAGGTAATACGGGGTGATAGAGGTCTCGGGGAGGTAAGACCCGACAGTGAATGAGACCGAAATAATTTCTCACGTCCTGGAACTCGTCTGTGATGATCTCGGGATGCCCTACGGGAAATGGTCTGTGTTTCAACACGTAAGGGTATAGGGAACAGACGTCCACGTATCTCATGTCCCCTTCCTCACAATATAATCGGGTAGCATTGGTCCGACCTCCGTACAGGGTTTCTCGAGGTTTCAAAGGATCCGGAATGTCCAGGTTTCCTACAAATTGCTGTAAACTCTCATCTTTTTGCACTTGCTGATCGAAATCGTGCTCGCAGATATCACGAACGGTATACCCCATGTCTTCTAAATCGCCAGTCCTTCTGAGGGTTTCTTCGTGTAATTGCTGGTAAGTAAATTGGGTCCGATGAGGATGAGTTTCGGTTTGTAAACTGGGATAGCAGGTGGGGCATCCGTGCCAATAGCACCCGTAAAATTCGTAGACGGTGCGAGTCGCTTCCTGGTATCCGTCGACGGTATAATTTCCGATCTGGACTTCGCCTCCGTTTCTGGCATGTTGTATGTGACATCCAGTCTGTTGACTCATCCAGGTGAGCCACCGAAAGGCTTTAGCAGAATATTGTCGTGCCGGTTGATACCCGAGGTTCGGAATGATGGCAATGGTGTCTTCAGGCATGAATTGTCGACGGTAGGCTAAATTAGCAGCACTGGCAAAAGTGATGGATTCCTGGAAAGGGTCCACATTGACCAAACTCTTGAGGGTGGCTCTAAACTTTGCACAGCATCGGCGTAAAATGTCGACGTCCGAGACACAATACCCTACAAACTCTTTCAGGAAATCAAACACTTTCCCCCTCTGTTGGTCGTACCATTCAAAAAAAGCTTTTCGTCCACTGGTAGACATTTCGTCCGGTTTGTAGAAAGCTGCCGGTGGATAAGGTCCTACGTAATTCTGGTTCTGTTCCGTATTGAAAAAGTGGGGGAAATAGCCTTTCTTCAATTCGTCGAATCCGAAAGCGGAGGGCATCTTGGCTAATGCAAACGGTAAGAAACTATACGAGTCGATGAATTTCAGTCCGCATATTTCCATGTATAAGATCTTACTGCCGGTCATGATGACGTTAGGTTTCAGGCAAGAGGAATGCACCAGGTGATTCAAAATGAACTGTCCGTCGTAGCCTTTGAAGTTATGGGCGATGATAATGGCCTCGTCGTGTACTAAAGTGGAATTCTTAGTACCTGTAGTGGGTTGTAATAACCAGTCCATGAACTTCTTTAAGGTGTCTGGTCCTTGAAATAGGTGCTGACGGGGTCCCATGTGTTGACAATGAGGACAGGGTTGGTCTATGGGTAAGTGACTGCAATGTTGACAGACGCGGTGTGCCACACACAGATTAGGGATGTGAATGCCGGTTTCCTGAGTGCATTCGAAATCGAAATAGATGTAAAACTCTAAGGTCCCTTTCCCCTTCTTCTTCTTCTGAAGCTTCTGTTGTACGTAGCACTGATGATCGGTATCGACGATTTTCTTACAGATCTTACACTGTTTCTGTCCTCCGCACTTGTGATGAGGGAATAATTTCTTAGGTATCCAAGACTGACACTTCTCGCATTGTTCCATTAAATTGCAGACAGTAGTGGTGGTCTTCTTACTATGGGGTTTTAAATGATTTTCGTAGCAGGTCCTGTTCTTAAACATTCCATGGCATTCCTGGCATTTAATCTTGATCCCTTCATCGGGACAATTAGGGTGATGTCCTAAACAAAAGGTACAGCGATGAGGGCATTTGGAGCGATGTTCTGTGACATTCATGTACCCCACGTCGCAATGATCACAGTAATATTGGTTCCCCGTTACTCCCGGCATGGATATGATGGCATCGTAATGATGGTCGTCTAACAAAATGTTCAAACAAGTTCCGTCTCCCCAGCCTTTGAAGATGCGCTCTAAGGTGAGTTTAGTCGAAGTAGACTTGAACTGAAATATTTTCAGTCGATACTGAGGAGCTAATACCTGTTGTAATTTCGTCCACTCTGCATATCCACAAGCTTGAGTGATATCACACTCGGCCTGTTCCATGAGGGCTATGGCTTGGTTCTTCTGGTCATTGGCTCTTACATCTCCTTTCCGCATACGAAGCCATTGTTTTTCCCATTCGGGGTCTGGATGTTCGGGTTTTTGACTGTGTAATCGAGTGACGACGATGGCTCTAGCTAAACAAATTTATCCCAGGGATTGACGATCCGAACGATGGCTCTTTTATTGTTCTTAAAAGTCTCCTTATTCACTTGTAAATGTTTGGTTCTGTCTCCACCACTTCCTTCAGGATACTTGATGTGTAACAGATCGAATTCAGTGGAGCCGTCGCCCAGTTTGAACTCCTTTTTGGATTGTTGCACGTCTTGTATTTTTTTAAAAATGACGTCTTCGTTTAAATCTTTACATTGGGTAAACTCGTACGAAATGTCTGATTCCAGAGAATCGTGATGAAGGTTCAGGCGGAGGTAATCGTTAGGATTACATTGCATTTCAGATTTGAAGTCTTGTAACATGTTTCTGAATAATCGCCGAACGAATCCTGTGTTTTCTTCTTCTTCTGGAAATTCATCGAAATGAACGACATATCTATTTTCATGCGCTTTAAATTTTGAAGAGGTCCTTTCTTGAGCTAGTCTCATATGATAATACTCAGAAATGGGTTTAGGTGGTAAATCTATTTCTCTCTCGGTACTTTTTCGTTTCAAATATTCGTTGAGCCTGTACCTGTTTTTCTCTAGTAGAATCCATGACCCCAATAGAAGCCGGCTCTGACTGTAGAATGAGCCGAAAGTCGGAGAAAACCTGTATTTATACAGTGGATGACGTCACGATGCATAGGTAAGTCTATGGTATTTTTTGCACACGGCCCCCCTTACAGATGATGCAACAGGTATAAAAAAGATGATGCAATAGATATATAAAGATGATGCAACAGATATATAAAGATGATGCAACAGCTATAAAAAGATGATGCAACAGGTATAAAAAAGATGATGCAACAGATATCAAAAGATGATGCAACAAGTATAAAAAAGATGATGCAACAGTAAAGGTATATAAAGCGGAGCTGGACATGGACGATCAGTCTGTGTGAGTACTTGGAATTGGACACAGGTAAAAAAATGGAGCAGACAAAAAATATGACAGAGGAAACGGAGTATTGTTGGTCTATTAACGGAGAACATTTTGGAAAATGGATGAAAACTAAAGAAGAAGCCATCCAGAATTTTTATGAACGCAACAGAAATTATTTAAAATGGCCACCGAATTTAAAGTACAAAAAATTTTGGTTGGTAAAAAGAGTGGAATTGGATCCTGAAGATTATGAAAAAAATCTTGACACCAGAGAAGAAAAATACTGTCTGAAGGAGAGAAAAAATGGATATTACGGTTAACAAAAATACCAATTGGAGATCATGAGTGGGCCTTATTGTGGGGAGAAGAGTTCCTGGAAAATTCAACTTGGATTGTGTTTTCATCAATTGATAGAAAAGAGGTTTCGAGAAGAAAAGAAGCTTATCGGAATTTTTACAGATAGGCCTATTTATAAAGTGTATGTATATTGTCGCATCCCTTTATCGCCTGAAGAAAAACAATCTCAAGAAAAAGGAGAGGTAAAGCAAGAGGAAACTACCCCTGATGACTGATAAGGGACAGAAGAAAAAGAAAATGTAATTGGATGTATGTATTTTTTCATTGTAAAATAAAAATTGAAAAAAAAATCAAAATCTGTGTTATTTATTATTGTTTTCAATAAATCCAGTTTGAAAGATGATGCAACAGGTATAATAAGATGATGCAACAGGTATAAAAAAGATGATGCAACAGATATAAAAAGATGATGCAACAGGTATCAAAAAGATGATGCAATAGATCTAAAAAGATGATGCAACATATGTACTGAATTGACCCGGCTATCCCCCACAGGGGCTGCACTCTCTTGACCCACCTATCCCTCCCAGGGGCTGCACTCCGTTGAACCCCCTATCCCCCAGGGGCTGCACTCCCTTGACCCACCTATCCCCCCAACCCAAAAAGTGCACTCAGTTGACCCGCCTATCTAGGCTGCTTATACTACTCAGTTCAAAGATGTGCACTACACCATAACCCTAGAAAGAATTTTTAAAAAGCACTTGTAAACAACCAGTAAACTCCTGATCTGTCCTTCTCTCGCTCAGTCACTGCAGTCAAAAGTTGTCTCTGATGACGTAATTCGTTATGGGCGATAACTCGCGTCACCAAAAAAATATTGATAGCCCAGGTAATTTTTAATCGCGCAGCAGAAGTCATGCCAGGCGGTTTTCAATTTAACAGCTATGGGAATTTAAATCATATGAGACCGGTAGACAATTATGCGTATATTATTCCAATTTTACAAAAATCTCCGTACTTGACCTTTAAAATATCTTCTCGAGAACAACAAAAGCCATGGTTAGTAATACACATCTATAATAGAAGTATCCTCAGGTTGTGTGGATTTAAGTTTGTTTCAGACATGACCCCTTGGATAGGGAAGGGCAACAACAGGGACAAAGTTTATTATAGGAATATATAGGAAATATATTTTAAATCTTTTCAAGAACAGATTAGCCGCGATCAGTGATATTTAAATAGAAGTATCTTCAGGTCAATGTTTTATCAATTCATTGGCCAAGGGTGGTGGAGGGGGTTGCAGGAACATCTACTGAATACATTTAACAAAAACATTGAAAAGGCTCTCTCAACACAATATTGAATGGATCCTGCACCTCTTTATGGTTGAAGATCAATTTTAGCAGCTGGTTCCTGTTCTCCTAGATGGCAAAGTTAAATTCTATAAGATACTTTACCCCAATATGGTTTGAGTTTAATTTTTAAATTCAAATCCTTAAAATATCATTTTCTTTAGATTTTAATCATATCAGAACTGCTTAAACGAAGGCGTCTTTTCTAACGACGTTTCTGAGACAAAGGACTCGATTTATGGTTATCATAAAGTTCTTTCTGGGAAAGAATATCCTTATCCACCAATCCTACTGACTTGCAGTTATGTATTTCTTTTAATTTGTGAACAGAATGCAACGGAGCATGACACGTGGCTGCCTAGACCACGTGATTCGCGCATGGGCAAAACTGTGGCATATATGCCTTAATTCGGAGAGGACAACTTTAAACAGTAATGAATACTGAAACCTGATATTAATTGTTTTATGGAAGTTATTAAATTAGTTCGCAAAATTTTTATCATCAACACTCGTTGATGCTTTTTTCCCCTGACATTTTATATATATGTACTTTGGCATATTTTGTGCCTGTTATGTTGTAAGAAATAGACTTAAAATATGTTTTGCTGCTATATATGTATAAATTGGTTTTAAACCCCTTTCAAGCTTAACCTGAGAGAGAAATAGTTATAATTTTGCAAAAAAAGTTTATAAACAGCAATATCTTTAAATGTACTTTTTGCTTAATATTTATATTAATCAATTTTGAATATGATTGGAAGATTTGCGTGCTTTTCTTGGAATCATATATTCAAAATTTTTATAATGGGCGTGTAATTTTCATGACGATAGAATTCCTACCATCCTATCGCAAGGAATTCGAGTTATATGAACAATGTATTTCAAAAGTTATATAAAAAAATTAAACTGAGTTCAGGGTTCATGCAAAGCTAAGCATCTGGGTATTTTTGGAACCATCTCAAAAACATAGGTAGCTTTACTATACGTTTCATGGCAAGATGCTTAATTTTCGAACTTCTGGGCAAATTACACAAACAAAACAATGTACAATAGAAATTTTGCTCAAATTTTAATATTTGCTGAATAATATCATACTGTGCAATATAGCTACATTAATCCAAAGGATTCTTTGTTTTATAAATAGACATTTTTAATTTACATTGAAAGCTCTTGATATGTATTATATTAGATTGAAAATACATTTTAACCAGATACCTGTCGTTTTTAAGAATTTGGCTTTCAACATTTCCAGTATTTTTCTTACAGCAGTCTAATAGGAAAAAAAATAACAATTTTAAAATAGTAACAATTAAAATGCTTTTTTATATGGGAAAAAAGAGCTAGGAAAAATGATTACACGTCGTTTCAAATAGGGTCAAAAGATGGCGAAACAGGTTGAAATATTGTACATACAATTTAAGTACCTTGTTTTTCTTGTTCAAAGGTAGATTTCTGTGGCATATCACCTGTTATGGTTGTGATCTGCCTTGTTTCTCTGTTGGTTACAGAAGCTAGAGCGATCAAAACAGACATACCAATAATAATAAGAAACACCACTCCCAATTTACACCAGTTTGACAAGGTTTTGTTTTTCTGTGACAAAATAAAATTCAACACTTTCAATATGTTTTATTAAATATAAATATGTATTTGAAATTGGATAGAAAGAATTAATACAGCTAAACTAGTTTAGTACGAACACGGATATAGCGAATGTATGCATGGATATAGCGAAGTCATCTTGGATCCCCAGCTATATAAATTTAATGACTTTCTTAAACGATTATAACGAATTATGGATATAACAAAGTAATTTTACAGGTCCCAGTGACTTTGTTATAACCGAGTTTTGCTGTAGATATTACATGTCGCGTGTAATGTGATGTGCAGACATTAAAATATGCTTTACCAAAGAATTTCATTTATGTCTAAAGGCATTAATAATGAGGATGTCCTGTTTCTAAGAGAATATTTACTACGAAATTCAATCTGATCTAAGGAGAAGAAAATATGTTTTTTTGTAAACAGAATTATAAAAATTGTATTTAAGACATTTTTCAAATGTATAATTCCGATGTTGAAAGTTCCTAAATATCTGCTACTTATCAGCTATTTTTGAAGTGTGAATATCAGGAAAAATAAATTACATTAGAAGTTCAATAAGGAAAATGCCAAAATGAAGATACAGGAGGAAGAGTTATTGCCCTTGGAAACATTTTTTGAAGATTTTTCATTGCACCTATAGAAAAGCATTCTTCCAAAACAAACTGATTTATTGGGAATAAATCTGAATTAATAACAGTTTCTGCAAAAACCTATGACGTCACAGCAAGATGGAAATCCCATACTTAAATCTATATATTATATACCAGATTCGACATGCAAGACACAACAGAATCTGTCATATCTATTTTTTTTTATTTTGAAGGTTTTTAGAAAATGATATCAAACTAACATCTGAATGCTATGGGTGCTGTGATGGCTTTATTATTTTTTTTTTTACTTTCGACTTCCTTACTTATGTAACAATTTAGAGAATTTAAATTACTCAACGAAACATTATTATACCACACGCTTGAAAAGTGGGAGGGTGTATAGTAATCGGTATTTCCGTCCGTCCGTCTGTTACGCTTTATCTCTTATATATCCGCAACTCCTATTCTAATACTGAGTGAAATTTAAATAATTTAATTCTGGCTGTAACGCTGTATTTGATTGGATAAAAAATTTACTTTATTTCGTATAAATGGGTTGCCTACGTCACAATGACTTGCGTCAAAAACGTATCAATCCGCCTGACGTTACATTCAAATTTTGTACAAATGAAGTCATTTTGTAAGAACAATTATGATCTTTTTTTCTTACATCAAATAAATGAAAATTAAATTATAAGCAATGAATATAATAGCTACCCATTTTATACGATATAAACTGGGTTGGAACAATTAACGCTTCTTATAAAGCGTAAACTGCCTATGACGTCACACACATATATATATATATATATATATATATATATATATATATATATATATATATATATATATATATATATATATATATATATATATATATATATATATATATATATATATAAGCTTCTGGATAACATTTGATAGGACGAGTTATTCCTTTTTACACATTACCGTAAAACAATATATAGCAACACAATGCAATTCCTTCTCCACAAGGGTCATCAGTCAAGGTACATCAGCAACATCAAAGTAAAATCTTAAGGTAAGTCACTCCTGAAATTTGTTATATCAAGGATTTTTTGAGAAGTATATTTTGGATAAGTACTCATAAAGTGTAACTCAAAATCACAAAGAAAATAGGGGGTCAGTGTGCATCCTACTGATCTACGGTACATTTAAGTTGACCTTTTTGCACTTAAATTTCATCTCTTTGGTTAATTACTTTAACCCTTATTATATTTGATTAGATGTAAGCATGGCAATAAATATAATCTTATTTTACGTAAAATAGTTTGAATAATATTTAACATTAAATAAATCTTGCAAATTAATGCGCGTAAATTATTGTTTGACCTTTTTGCACTAAAAAATAACATATTTGGGGTATTAAAAAACTTAAAAGGCAATAAAAAATTTTCTTATATCAAACTTTTTACGACTTGAGTGCTGATCAGTCACTAGTATCGAGTAGTTTAAAATAATGAAAGAAAAATGTGGGGTCAGTGATGTTAATTTTGAAATATTTGTCAAAATATGTGATTTTCAGGCTAAAAATGGTGTAAATTTGACCTTGACTTCTTTCATATATTTTCATTTTTTGGAAAAGTTTGTTGAGGGAAGGTGTAAAACTTAGTCTAAAAATATAAATTAAGACCTATATTAAATATTTTTAGCAATATAAAAACCGAAAATATTCTCCAAGTAAAAGTATGTGAGGCTAAATTTCCATTACATTAAATTTTATAAATGTGCAGATTTGCAGAATTTTCTGCTAAATATCCTTCCACCAAAATAAATAGTCCCTCATAAATCTTGCTTCTTTGTTGATTTTTGAGCAGTTTTTTCATTGAATGTTAAAAAATTTACATTGTTGAATATAAATATGTTATAAAAATTGAATTTTGATAAGTAGTTTTGAAGTAAAAGCTTCTGCGTGAACTTTTCTAAAAAGCTGAGGAGTGACTTACCTTAATTTACCATCAGTCCTATGGTACAAAAACAGAATATTCGAATGATGATGTGTCAGTTAAAGAGTATGATCTTGTTTCAATAAAAAAAACTACAATATTTTTTTATCAAGCTTGCAAGTGGCTATTCTTCTATTCAATACCTGAAGTCACCATTCCATCTGAATAAATTATGCTAATTTCAAAACCTTCGCAATAGCTGATAAATGAGTTTATTTAACATTTTCAATTTCAGGAATACTTTACGTTAATTTGTCGATATTCGCTCCGTATTTTTACTAAGCGTATCCTGTTACGTTCCATCTCTAATTGTCTTAATTCTTATTCTTGTCTTCAAATAGAAATTTCACAATAAAGGTCCCCCGTTTTTTTTTACTTGCAGTGCCATTTAAGCTTTCATTAAAATGTCAGAAATCATTTCACTGTTTTTGTGTATTGATCGCTATAAATGAAGAAGTTCAAATCGGCGATCTTTTACATTGAAGCCCCCCCCAAAAAAAATTAATATTAAACAAATAAGATCGATTTTCAAAAGGAATAACAGCCTGAAATAAAATAGTTTACGATCGCTACCTCTGTTCCTGACAAAACTAGAGGTACTGTAAGCGATGAGCTCACTAAATGATACCGCCAGCCTCCATATGGTTATAATGGCAAAGTCCATGTTTGCTGTGGCCGGAAAACCCCAAAAATATTTCAGATCAAAAAGTAAAATAGGAGGTGCAAAATGGCAATTTGTAATAAAGATTCTATCAAAGTTTCATCAAATTTCATTCAGTGGTATGAGAGGAGTTGCGGATAAGAGATGGTGTGGGTACCCCAAAGCGTAACAGATGGACGGACGGACGGAATTAACGATTACTATATATCCTCGCGCTTTTCAAGCGGGGGTATAAAAAACAAGCCCTCTGCTTGCAACATCATCACACGTACCCAATAATAATCAATTATTCCGAATTTTTTTGATCGACAAATAAGCTACCAAAATACAATTGTTCAGATGGAGAAAGGCATTTTTACAGACTCCGGACCAGGATGAAGTGGGCGGTGCTAACTGTCAACAAGCTTTTCTCTCATTGGTCCTCTGGTACAAGTCACTTACACAATATTGCATCTATCTCGCCCATATGCGAATAAGATGCTTTTATCTTGGCAGCGCAATATTTTTTGTCGCAGTTATCTCTCCTTGTTTCGGCACGAGTTATCTAACTTTCAATTATATAAAGAAGGATGCTCGTGCTGCAAACTCTCTCTTTGCCGATTACACGCTAGTTGCAAGGTTGGTATTAATCAAATTTGAGAAAACAATGGCTAAATGTAGATTTTAGAAATAGATTCTTGCCTTAAAAGTTTAATTGCTATTACTATTTTTATGAATTCGTATTGTTTACGTATCAATTCGATAACAAAGGTTTTAGATCAGGTCAGATGCATTTCAATATGGCCATTTGCATCACCATGTGCTAGCCACCATCTTTGTCCTAAGTGTAAAAAATTTAAAGTAATCGAATTATATCATGTAGGCCTAATTGATAATAATTTGATAACTCTATTTCATGCGAATCTATGATTATTTGACTCTGCTCAGCTTCATTTCTTTGTAACTGATGACTATTTATTTAACTTAAATAAAAATGCATAAATTAATAAGAACAATACAGGTAAGCATATTACTATTTCTTACAAACAGTAAACTGTTACTTTATATCACTTATGATAACACCAACTTTCAAACTGGTGTCTACAGGTTTCCAGCTTGTAGAATTACAGTCTCTGCTTCCACTCAAACAGGGGGGAGGGGGGGGGGTGATTAAAAAACTAACCCTAAGTGCACAGAGGAAATTGCAACAAAGGAAAATGTCTCAAAAAATATTTCCAATTGAAAAATGGACGGATATCATGCTCATGTTTGCATCTATTTACATATCTGCCCATCCACATAAAGTAATAGATATCCTATGTTTGTCCATACAGTTCGCTTGGGGTTTGAATATGACACGCAGTATCATCTTCGGAAAAATATAGATCCCCCCTATAGTTCTTGGGCCTTAGTTGATTTAGAACTGTGGTTGTTATACATAAATCCTAGTTATTATTGGCTGGAATTTCTCAAGACTTAACGCGCGCTCTCAAACAAAAAGGTGCATTGATTTCAATTTTAAGGGGTCCTGCAGTCAAATCTGTGTTAGTACATGCGCACTATGCACCCAGTCATACAATGCAATTGTCAAATTAAGAGCCCAGCTAAATAACATACCAGTGAGTAGCTCATTCGAACGCACCTATACTCCTTTCGAACCCAGCCCATGCAACCACAATAATTTGAGTTTACAATGTAGAAATCCATATACAAGACATCAAGCTCCACCAAACTACTAACAAAAAACTTCAGTCCCACACCCAAAAATACAAGGAGAATGGCTAAAAATATTTTGGCTGTAGGAAACATACCAATTAGAATTCCTATATAAAGAGTGACCTTGATCCGAAGCTGATCGTTATCTAAACAAACCTGTAGCAACAAATTGTTGAGTGCATGGTTTTGCTCAGGGGTTCAGACTTTATAACTCAAGTCCAATGTTACATATAAAAAATAAATAAATAAATAAATAATAAGTAACCATTTAATTTCAGCTTATCAATACAGGGATAATAATAATGATGAAATAATAATAACAAAGAAGTTGAATTAAGAGGGGGGGGGTGTTTCTCAAATGTTACCTCAGAGTGTCTCCAGTGGGAGTGGTGCCAAAGAAAGATAGCTCGGGATGGCGATTGATAACGCACCTTTCATATCCTGCAGACAGCAGTGAAAATCACTGTATAAACCATAGTAAGTCCACAGTCATAATACATCCTTTGTTAGTCATAAAAAGGTTGGTGAAGGTGCATATTTTTGTAAAAGTGGATATTAAATCAGCATTTAGGCTTCTACATACGTTCCCTGGGGATTTTGACCTTTTAGGATTCAAAGTTGAGGGTATATATATATATATATATTACTTAGATGATTTCATACTTGCAGGGGAGGAAAGGGAGTCATTTTTAAATTAATGCAAACGTTACAAGGGGTTTGTATTCAACTGGGGGTTCCCCTTAACTGATGACAAAACGGTTTATCACACTCGCTGTCTTGCAGGCTGAGAAATTGAAAAATGCAAATGCTGATCAGAATACCTCTTGGAAAATGTATCAAATTGACGTCCATTCCGTAGGAACATTAATTATTAGTTCTACGGCAGTTATAGTCATTGTTACGGAAGCTCAATTTTTCTTACAAATTTGTTAGGAGCTTGTATGATTCAACCCGGGGGTGTCTAAGCCTCACCATCATATTATGTTAAACAATGAAACGAAGCAATTTAAGATATATGCGTAAGTTTCCTAGCACAATTTAATGGTCAAGTTTATTTCCAAGAAAGTGATTGGTCGTCAATTGAATTTAATTATTTTAGATCTGTATACAGATAGTGCCGTTTTTGCACATCTGGGTTGTGGAGCATACTTTTGAGGGCAGTGGTGCTATTTCCCTTAGCCACGTGAATGGGTGACTACAGTAATTCAGATATATTGCATGACATGACAATATTAAACCTTATCCCAGTAGTTTTGGCTGTCGGTTTAAGTGGTAGTCAGCTTGCAAATAGGAAAATACAGTTTTATATAGATAATGGGGCAATGGTTACGGTTTTGAATAAACAGTCCCTTAGCCACGTGAATGGGTGACTACAGTAATTCAGATATATTGCATGACATGACAATATTAAACCTTATCCCAGTAGTTTTGGCTGTCGGTTTAAGTGGTAGTCAGCTTGCAAATAGGAAAATACAGTTTTATATAGATAATGGGGCAATGGTTACGGTTTTGAATAAACAGTCCTCAAATCTAATAGAGTTATGAAATTAATTCGTTCATCTGTGTTAAACTGCATTTCAAACAATATATTTTTTCGTGCAATTCACGTGCGTACTAATTAATAACATTGTTGCCGATTCAATTTCTCCTCAGCAGCTGTGGCACCGTTTCTTGCAGGTTGCACCACATACATCACCGCAACCAGTAGTGTACTAATCGAATTGCAGAACCTTATATCTAGCATAAATTAAACAAGTTGTTAAGGGCAGCATTTACTGAAAACAGCAAGGCTTATTAATTAGGCGTAAGAGCATACTTGAGCTGCTGCTTGCAACAAGGATTAAATAGTATTTGCCCCCCTTGTTATTTGATTATTAGATTTGTTACACACTGGTTAATCAAAAGCCTGGGGTTTTCGACAGTTCGTCCTAACTTAGCTTCTGTTTCTTATAATTGCAAACTTCAAGGTCATAGAGACCTAACAGAAGAGTTCATGGTTAAAAGTTGTTACAGGGGTTAAAAAGCACAGCTCACAGCTTTGACAGTAGGTTCCCCATTAAAAGATCCATATTAAAGCAGATTCTTAAAATTCTACCCTGCATATGTACAAATTCATATGAGACATCATTAATTGCTTTCAGCTGCATTTTCTATTGAATATTATAACTTTCTCGTACAAATCCTCAGATAAAGTTGTTGCCAATACAGAAATTTTAACTTGCCCTGCGCTAATCTTCAAAGGTTTTAGAAATTAGACCTACCCACTACCCAGGGGTTCAATTAATTTGTCATTATTTCCGTAGCTCCTTTCAGGTCTTCATCCTCGAGTCTTGGGACTACAAATCCCACTTCTTTCGTATTGGGGCAAGTACGGAATTTGGGGTTTTATATCAAGTTCATCTCAAGTTATCCAATCCTTAGGAAGATGGAAATTGGATTGCTATAAAACTTACAAACGTATTCCAGGATTTTAATTAACCTCAAGTTATATATATAGTTATTTGGGTAATCAATTACAGAAATTAAAAAAGAGCTTATGCAGAAGTTAAGAATATGCCTGGTCGGTGTGACTTAAATTTGTAAAGATTAGATATTTCAATTTGGTGGCAAGCTTGCAGTGGTATATAATTTAAAGAGATGATATTGGGAAAACAACATTGAGAAAATTAAAGAAATTCAGGTTTAATTCTTGTAATTTATTAAAGATCCAATTTCCTCTTGTGCACTTAATATGGGCTCATATTCTGCTCGCATTAATTGGCATTATTCTGCATATAATATGGCCATGGAGAATACTAGAAAGGGTTTTAATGCATTTTTCTTTAACAAAGTTTGTGATGATGGGGATTCTGTAATCCACTATCCTGGCATCAAAAAACATGCCAAAATTATTTAAAAGGGATGGGGTACATTTATCCAAGTTAAGAAAATATACTTTTCTTAAAACAATTCAGGGGGTATTTAGGCCAATTAGTAGGCATGGATGCAAGTTTTATTCATCACAGTAATGACTGAAATCTGGAGACGAAGGGTCACGGCTGTTTCAGGCCGCTCAGGACCCCCACTAGTAAAGTGGCGGCGCCCCCATTCGTAGATGCTTTGTTCAAGCCTATACGACTGGGGTCTTGTGGCGAACTGAGCGGCATACATCATTTGAACTATGATGTAACATGGGTTCATTATTGGACCACTGCACCACACAGGGTCAAAGTTGAATACCATGTAAATATTGTGACACTGTACACAAAACTATTTTAATTTTATTTTCTTCCTTGCCTTCTGCACCTCCCAGAGTCATGGATGTGTGATTATTATTCTAAATATTTTATTTTCTTCCTGGACTTCTGCACCTCCCAGAGTCTTGGATGTGTCAATATTATTGTTGCACTGCATAGATATTAATTGGTTAATGGTAAATACACTTACAGTTTTAAAATTCACGAAGGACGGTCAATCTTGACATTTCATATTATATACATATTTCCATCCATGACCCCAATTCAGTATAATATTTATTTGTCAATCATGAAATCAAAATATACAATTGAATAAAACACTATCAGACTTACTTGTAACATGCTGGCACATGTGGAGTTGCTTGGGTGCAAAGGACCATCTTCCTGCATGGAATGATATAAAATTATATTAATAATAATATTGTGACGGTGCACATTTTAATGTTTTTGAATTCTGTCATAATTTTATATAATCAATAAAATAAATATTTATTATCACTGATTATATAAAATTATGACAGAATTCAAAAACATTAAAGGGTAGTGTGACGGTGCACATTTTAATGTTTTTGAATTCTGTCATAATTTTATATAATCAGTGATAATAAATATTTATTTTATTCTTCTAGCTAAATTATAAGCAAATTTTATTTAAAAGTTTATGATTTTGAAAATAGGAAATATTTAGAATTAAGTGTACCTTCTAAATAAATAAATAAGTTTTATTAGTTCGGATTAACATCCACGCTTACATTTGTAAGTCCCCTTTATTTCTTGATCAACATATGTTACAATCTATTTTAAGTAATACTTTCTCACATATCGGCAATTATCAATGGTAAAGTTAATTTGTAATATAAATATTTGCTTGTCTATCTATTCATCTGTCAGAACATACATATTTGAGTTAATTGCTATCACTTCTGGATTAACTCTTAACAATAGATGCCAGAATAAGTGAGAAACTCTTCGGCAAGTTAAATCAAACTCTAGGTAATAGGGGACGCTATCCTTGTGAGGCTCCGTTAGGGATATCAATTAAAATCTATTAATGACAATTTTAATTAAATATAATTATCCCCCTTGAGTGACCTCTCAAAGGACAGGTTGAAGGTTTAAGTTTGTTATCCCGTCTCCCTCCCGTTACTTACGCTCGGGACACGAGACAATAAACACTGTATAACCTCAACCTTGTCATATTTTAAAGGTCAGTATTGAAACTTTTACTTATTTTATATTTTTATCAAATATTTAGCATTCTTAGTTATGAATTCAGTTTTATTCTATATTAACAGTTAGAATTATCATTTATCAATTATAGTTAGGATACATATTTATAATTGTAAAAGATTAATTATTAGTCATCACATTATTAGGTATAAATTCCTTTAAAAAGTTAAGCTAACTAAGTCAGGGAATAAATATCGTACTTCGTCGCATTATTATTAAAGTTAATTATACTGTTCTATTCCCTTCTACAATATTTTGTTCAATGTTATTTTGTTAAAATGATGTCACATGTTAAATTGTATCAGACGCCATAACTTTTGTAATAATTGTAGCACCGGAAATGTAAGCGGAAGTAAGTTTTCAATATGGCCGCCAATATTTAATGGCGGACCACTGTATTGTATCTTTAGTATAAATTTAAGTACTTGATCATTTAATTCAATATAAATATTTCATGTTTTGTACATTAATATCAATCAATAACATCTTGTAAATTAATTGATCTTTATTATGTTGTAATATACTTACTTACGCTCGGGACACGAGACAATAAACACTGTATAACCTCAACCTTGTCATATTTTAAAGGTCGGGCCAACAAGGAATATCCAAAGGGCCAAGGACAAAGGTGTACTAGCGTAAGGCAATCCAGAGCTAATTCCCTGGCGGCTGAAACCTACGCCGTAATAATATACACATTTCGTTACTGTTTTAGAGAGTCATATCAATTATATAAAAGATGTTAACCACTTCAAAAATTTTATAGGTTGTTTGATATTTATTTTACTTGTAAGTCACGAATCAATAACGAATC
Organism: Saccostrea cuccullata; assembly: GCF_032062105.1. NCBI lineage: Eukaryota > Metazoa > Mollusca > Bivalvia > Ostreida > Ostreidae > Saccostrea > Saccostrea cuccullata. The sequence continues at coordinate 23,785 of NW_026935147.1, read as the reverse complement.
AATAACATTCTTCTCTACCATTTTGTCACTGGCAACTTGTTCGATTGTTACGTAGGCACTCTACAAGATTCGCACAAAAATATCCTCAGTGTGACCATGTATACAAATAACATTTTCAAAATCCACTTTTATAATGCAAAGGTCTTTAGTATGCCATGTGAAATAGGACTGAGTCTGACAGATTCATGATAATAGCATCTCGTTTTTATATTTTTATATAATTATTTTTATTAATCTGCCATGTATATACTCCTGCAAATTGCTAAAAAAAAGTGTCTTTGGGTATTTTTATTGAGTATGGATATATTTTATATGAAAATGAAATCTTACACTTTCAGAGTCATCAGATTTCTGGGATCCTTGGGAACTGTTAGAACGTTGTGAACCTTCTGGTTGGAAATTCCGCCTAGTCTAAACATACATGAAAATTAATGCATTATTCCGAATTTATTATTTCCTTTTATGATTAAAAGGAATATCAGCAGAGGATATACAATAGAAACTTAATTCGTTTACCATTTTTTTTTTTTTTTTGCTTTGTTATCCTGTAAAGTTTGCTTTGTTATCCTGTAAAGTTTTAATCAGAACTGAAGCGGAGGGGTTATCAAAAAGATCGTGGACGGCGTAAAAAAAAATAACCACTTGAATTACATCAATGGATTTATGTTCCTTAGTTTGTGTAACCTAGCCAGGGAGACTGAGCTCGTTTTTTGCACAGGGCAGGCGAAATAAGAACAATTGTGTTAGAATGAATAAATGTCATTTATTTTGTAAATGACGAATAACATATATACAAAACAGGGGGTCATTCATAAACATGTAACCCTTTTAATAATACATGTGGTGATGAACACATCATGACCCCCTAAAATACTACATATGAAAAAGATATTTACACAAATCAACAGATAGGGGGCCTCATGACACATGAGTACCAAAAATACCTGACATGCCCCCTACTGTAAACACATATGTAAAAAATAGGAATATCAATAAACTGCCTGCCCACAAAAAAGGTGGGTAGGTACAAAACTTAGGCCCAGTGAGTAAGCACTAAAACAAAACCTGCTATCTTAGGGGGTAGAAGGGGTGGAAGGTGGGTACAAATTTCACTGCACCAAATTTGTGTGGCTTCTATCAAAATTCAATGAATGCAGCATGGCAGATTGCTGAATTATGATTGGCTAAAAGGCAAAATTTTGGGTTAGGTTAAAACTAGGCCACAAGACGTTTACACCCGTAAGACGGATATGGGTAAAATAAGTGAAAACTAAATAAACACTGCACATGTCACATAAAAGTTATTATTTACAATAATCACTAATTTATGTTCCTTAGTTTGTGTAACCTAGCCAGGGAGACTGAGCTCGTTTTTTGCACAGGGCAGGCGAAATAAGAACAATTGTGTTGGAATGAATAAATGTCATTTATTTTGTAAATGTCGAATAACATATATACAAAACAGGGGGTCATTCATAAACATGTAACCCTTTTAATAATACATGTGGTGATGAACACATCATGACCCCCTAAAATACTACATATGAAAAAAGATGTTTACACAAATCAACAGATAGGGGGCCTCATGACACATGAGTACCAAAAATACCTGACATGCCCCCTACTGTAAACACATATGTAAAAAATAGGAATATCAATAAACTGCCTGCCCATAAAAAAGGTGGGTAGGTACAAAACTTAGGCCACAAATCCAATTAAGAATTGGATCCCCCCACCCAAAGGCTGCCTGGCCAGGATTACCAGTATTAACAAAAATCATATGTATATGGAAAGGGGAACACAATATACATAAATTGCAACTGCATATCATATGATACCGACATTGAAAACAGGTGACAGCAGACATATTCTGACCTGCCAAATATTCAAGAACAAGAAAAATTAATCAACATTTCATTACAGAAGTCAAAGTTCTGACATGTTTTGAATACACAAGACAAGTTACTGTGGACTGTGTTAAGTTCACACTACACTCAACATGATAGTCAACAAAATTTCTATGGTGTCTTATACACAAATGGACAATGTCTTATAACAGCAGACAAATTCTGACCTGTCAATCACACACTTGGTAAACCAGCAAGGTCATATATACTTAAAAACTGATAAATTTCACCAGAATGAAAAAATTAAAAAATTAGTACATCTTCCCATTAGGGACAAGAATTGTTGTTGCAGAAAAATTAACGTTAAATTTTTACCTATGGAAATTGGTAAGAGCAAAGAAGATGAACCACTACGAGAATAAAATAAAAATAGAAACTGTTCATTAATAGAATTATCTTTACAGCAGACAACTTCTGAACTGTAAACCTAATGACAGCAGACAACTTCTGAACTGTCCTTCCTAATAACTATTAAAACACTTCAGGTTTATTGGCAGCAGCCAAATGCTGACCCACCGTGTGTAATTACAGAAAGGAGCTTATATAGCAAAAAGAGGGGAAGGGGTCACCTTGTTACCTAAAAACGGAAGGAGTTGATGCGTATGTACCTACGAAAGGCGTCAGAGTTCCATCGACCTAATTTTTGAATAAGGCTTTCAGAATAGCCTAAGGAGGCTGCGTAGGTAGCTGCGCCTATTCTGAAACTATGACCCTTAAAGTTGTTTGAATCAAGCCCTATAAACTCTACTGCTGATTTTAAATGGGTGGTTACTTTTGCATAAGAAATTGGGAGAGCATCCATTGTTTGAAATAATGGGCCAGATGTGTGCTTTGAATATTGTAAGTATTCAAGTAACGCATGCACCGGACAAAATGATGAACCTTGAATAGCTTGGACGGAAAGAACCAAAGGGGTATGTTGCTTATTTGTTTTGAACTCACGCATGATGATTTGAGCTGCTGACAATGTAGGCCCTACATAGTCAAAAGTGACATCCGCGCGCTGTAAAACATGCTTGCCGCTATGTAGTGATTTTACAGCAACTTCCCCTAATCTCAAAAAAGCATGAAAAGCTAACAAAAACAGAGCCCGAAGCAGGATGCGAAGTGAATACTGAGGGACAGTGTGAGCTAGGGCATTTAATATTTTTTGTAAAATGTCCGGTGTGATAGGTAAACGTGTATCTTTTGTTGGAACAGACGACTGACAACCCTTTAAAATCTTTCTAGTAGTAATGGCCTGCGTTGGGTCATGCATATTTAAAATTTTGTGGACATAACTAATTGCAGATATATGAGATGCTATGCTGCTTGGTGAGTAATTGACCGAAAACAAATGACCAATAAAGTTACACACATCTACAACTGAAACGGGAAGAGAGACAGTGGGCTTCCATGATCTTAACAATTCCCATGTACGTCTGTAAGCTTGAGCCGATGATGGAGACAAAGCAGAGGCTAGCAGCCGTTGACAAACGGTACTCAAATTTTCAAAAGTTCTACAGGGATTGCAGTCTGGTGTGTATTCAAGTGAGGAGCTACTCTGAAGGCTTCCTGAAATTGAAATCGAGAGAGTTTATCTGCTAATACATTTTTCTTGCCCGCAATGTGCTTTGCTTTAAAGAATATATTGTATGAGAGAGATGTTAGCACAAGGCGTCTTATAAGCTTCATAAGAGTTTTTTCTTTGCAAGATTGTTTGTTGACTGCATGCACAACGGCCTCGTTATCTGACATAAACAATATTTTCTGATTAGCAAGGCTTGACCCCCAAATTTCAAGAGCAATAACAATAGGGAATAACTCCTTAATAGCTATCTGGTGATGTTCTAAATCTGGTACCACATCCCACCCATGAGCAAGCCATTCTGTACCAAGAACTCCTGCAAAGCCAATAGAACCTGAAGCATCTGTGTATAATAATGCTTTATCTGATGATGTAAAAAAAATCTGGTAAAATTACTGATTTTCCATTGTAATTTTCAATAAAATGAGACCACATTTGCAGGTCAGCCCTAGTTTCACATGTTAGCCTGATAAAATGGGAAGGATTAGACACACCACAAGTAAGATCTATAATGCGCCTAAGAAAAGCTCTACCAGGTACGACAACTAAACAAGCAAAGTTTAATAAGCCTATCAGAGACTGTAGTTCTTTAAGGGTAATTTTCTTCCTATGCTTTACTTCCTGCAACTTATTTCGTATCTTGACAAGTTTTGTTTCAGGCAACCGCAACACGTGGGAATCTACTTCAATGCCATAAATTGTTAAAATGGTTGTTGGGAAATGGGTTTTTTCTTTTTTAATTGGAATACCCGCCTCATTGCATATTGACAGAAACTGTTGCAAATCTAGTAAGCATTTGTTGGAATCTTTTGGACCTATGAAGAAAAAATCATCAAGCATGTGAGACATGCCTGCAGCCTCAAATTTTGTGCACATTGCCCATTGTAGACCTTTACTAAGGGATTCGAATATCTGACAAGAGCTGCTAGCTCCCATGGGCAGACATTTATCATAATAGTAACAACCTTGCCATGAAAACCCAAGAAGTTTGTAATCTTTGGGGTGTATAGGTACGATCCGGAATGCATCCTGAATATCTGTTTTTGCCATGAGAGAATCCTTACCAAATTGTCTTAACAGGGCTGTGACATTGTCAATTGAATCATACTGAACAGTGGCACACTCTTGGGGGATTTGACTGTTAACAGAATTATGTTTTGGAAATGACAAATCGTGTATTACCCTAAATTTCCCTGGTTCGGATTTTGGTACCACTCCCAGGGGTGATGAAACAAAAAATTCAAATGGTGGGGATTTAAAGGGACCAGCAATTCTACCTTTCTGTATGCCTTGATCTATAAAATCATCTATGACAGATGGAAAATCGGTTGTACTTTTATGATTCCTTGAAATTGTTGGAGTTGGAAGACCTACATGTATACATCCTAGACTAAATCCCTGTCTAAAACCATCTATCAAAAATTTAAGTTTCTGTGGTTCATAACCCTCTAAGACTCTATGCAGATTTTTTGGTTTGATGGGTGTTGGGAGCTCTTGAGAAGCTTGATTTTTGAGTATCTGGGCATTTGGATTTGGGGTGGTTTGATTTGCACCGAATACAAATGTGTTTATAGGGGCAAGGGTTTCGACTGCATCGTTCACCTCTGTTAAATTGGAAACAGAATCTCGTACGAAAGGGTTGATTCTGTTGAGGCTTTGGACCTTGAAATTTTATAGTTGCAGCTTTGAGTCGCAATTCCTGAATGGGGTTTTGCCATGGAACGTTAACTGATTCTCTGAGTTTTCTGAACTGCTCATCATATAGTCTAAATGCATGGTCACCGTGCAAGGACTGCACTTCACGGATCATATGGCAGTATTTGAGAAGGTAAGGGGCCTCATCGGGAAATTTCTCAATAAAGATGGCTGAAAAAATGAGGAAAGCATCAGTCCCTGGCCCAGAGTGATGGGGACTTTGGTTTTTTGACCTTGATGTAAGTTAATGACCCCAGTAGAAATGGTTACTGAAAGAGGTTCATCTTTTGTGCTAAGTAGTGATTTTAAATCAATATATTCATTGTTCCAAATTTTTTGTTTCAACTTAAAAGACACTGAAGCACCTAATGGGATACCATCTTTTACCTCTATAACCTGATTGGATGACCTTGCTGGCTCACCTAAAAACAATTGATCGAGAATTGTTCCAATTCCAGCTGAAGATGCACTGCCTCCTTGGCCGGTCAGAGATACCTGAGGCTGAGTTGTTGATGTTGTAGCTATTGACTGACTCTGCTGGGATACCATTGATGATGTCACCGTGGATGGCTTGTTCACAGACTGTTGTTTTATTACGGCAGCTGCCAATTTGTCATAGTCTATGGAGGGGGTAGCGTTCGACTGTACCGTATTCACATTTGCTTCGGCATTTTCAACATTTGTCTCAGCCACCGCAGTAACATCAGCAGTATTTCCCACATTTCGCTTTTTACGAGTTTTCGACGAATTCCCCGATGTACCATATAATTTCCGCTTAGGAGGCATGGTGGTGACCTGAGAAAATTTATGTAATGAAGTAAAATCTGTAAATATCATAAATATGTTTGCAATATACACAAGTTATGCATACGAAGTCTGAACAATGCAGCATTATTGTATGCATTAAGTATAATAATGACAACACCTAATGCAGTCAATTGACAGTCAAAATACAAGACCTGATATTTTGTACAGGTATGATACTTGCATGTCTTGAAAGGAATGACATAAATTAATTGACTACGGTTTTGGTGATTACAATTTCATGGACAAATTGCCCCGAACTTTATATGCAAACAGAGAAATATGATATTAACCTGCACTTCCCGGAGCCGTACTGCATGATATTCATCTTAAAAGAATGTAAACTATGACAATATGCATATGCAGCAGCATGAATAATATGGAAATGCATAAAATTATGAACTTGCATAGAATATGATAAAATGAACTTGCTCTATTTATATAATGTGTTAGGTCCCACATAGAATTTAGAGCAAAGTAGTTAGGGCAAGTGCCCTGATCTGTGAGTGCATTGTTGCTAATGTAAAATGCGCATGGTCTCTCATAGAATTTAGATCAAATAATGATAAAATGATATATATCACTTGTGCGATGCTCATAATGACATATGCGTATGGTCCCGCATAGAATTAAGAGCAAATTATAATAAAATGAACATACTTATACATAAAATGTTCATGATAAATTATGCGTATGGTCCCGCATAGAAATAAGAGCAACTTATGACAAATGAACATGAACTGTTCACAAAGTAAAATGCTTATGGTCCCGCATTAAATAGTTAGCTCAAATTATGGCTAAACACAGGATTTGTAACTGCACTGTTCATAGAGTAAAATGCGTATGGTCCCGCACAGAATTAAAAACAAAATATGACAAGTGCCACCACCTGTTCTATGCCATTCATAATATAAAATGTGTATGGTCCCACATTTGTATTTATAAGAAGGGAGTATGATCCTGCATACTCAATTAAGTAGCCAAGCAATTTATATTGTAAAATGTGTAATAACACTTCCATATGGGTATGGTCCCACATAAGTACTAAAAGAAGCCACAACAATAAAATTTACCAAAAGATGTTTTGCTGGGTTTTAACTTCATCAGGGAAAATGAAAGTAAAACTATACATGTGGTCCTGCATAGTCACCACTATACTGAAAAATTGTGTATGGTCCCACAAATATCAAGTATTTCATTCTCATGCATTTTCACCTATTAAAAACCCAACAAAATACAAAGACAAGCCAGTCGATCAGTATGTATAATTAATATCATTCAAATTATACTGGCCTGAGAAAAGCTTTGAAGTGCAGTATTGCTGAACGAATGCTGCACCAATATCTGTGCATTGGGGAGGAAGACACAACATGGACTGGTGAACCTGGGCATTGTAGGTGTACCCCGTCATGACAGTGGAAGTTCAGGTCACTCCAAAATCCCCTGTGGTGCCAAAAATGGACCCCTTCTAGGTCGGAACATCCTGCCTTAAGAAAATTGTTTGCGGCAACGATTTTCGCATTAAAGTCGCCGGAGGACGCCCAAGGCTGACGACGCAACAGTTGACCGACAATCACAACTGGGATATCCATCCCCTCGTGTAAATAACTTGCTATTGAAAGGATATCCGTTGATAATTTTTCCATCTCATAGCGCAAAATGTCATTTTCGCCAATCTGAATAAAACACACATGTGGTTTGTTTTTAAATTTGATAAAATCCTTTAACTGGGACACACGTAATCCTCCTCGGGCACATACCCTCACATTAAAATTGTCCGAATCCAAATTTAGATTCATGAGACTTGAGTTTGAGTCCATGTAACGCTGGAGCCGAGACACAAATGAATGTCCTATTATGCAAACACTGAGACGCTTCACGTCGTCCATGTTGTGGTCCATCTCCCTTTTGTAACCGGTTATAACCGGATCGCGCACTGCACGGGCGGGCCGAGCCAAAATTAACAATTAGGGTAGTGCAAAAGCGTTTGTTTACACTCACCGTTCTCTGCCAAACAAAGATATATGATCGATATAATGTCACTAGATGTTCCTTGCAGATGAAGGACGTAGGTCATCAATAAACTTCGCAAAATCTTACAAATTTCACTGCACCAAATTTGTGTGGCTTCTATCAAAATTGAAGATTTTATGAGGGCATATTGCCCGAAATGAAATATTGATTATATGAAGAAAACTCATAAGATATAACATTGCAATGCCTTCAAATTTAGCTCAAAAATCAGCTGTTTAAAGTGACCACCCCTATGAAAGTTTCTTAGACTCGTCCATTTACAGGTGAATGACACACCTGAGTGACCACTAAACAATGCTTTCAATTTTGCAATTGTGATTTATAACAACACAATATTATTATTTCAATCCTTTAATGATTTTAATACTGGTATAACATTTTTTCCAGGACATTTCTGTGCAGCTCTATGACTCACATGGTCTCTTCACTCTGAAATATATTAGAATTAAAATTATATAACAAGGCCTAAATTAAAATATTGTTTGTTTCCCTTAGCCGACCCAGATTTTTAGCAATGGGTAGGTAGGTAGGAAAAATATTTTATTTTTTTTCTTTTTGACTTTTATAAAATTACTATTAAAATAAAAAAAATCAACATGTTCATATTCTTCCTTATTAGTCTAAGATCTTATGCTTCATGGAACAACAAAATGTACAAGTAGTACTTAAAAAAATCTGGTGTAAGCTATATATCTTGCTTTGCATGTCATCCTGCACCTACTTTTAATATAAAGCTTATTTTATGTAGTGTATGCACCTTCTGATCCTTAGCCACCCTCTGTAGTATGCTAGTTAGTTTATAACATAACTTCATGGTGGATGTCACAGTGCCTTATAACATATGGATCACTAACCAGTCCCTCTAAGCACTATAGATACTGGAGGTTCTAACTAGTACTGCACTTAGCAATGAACCTAACTTCATTCAGCACTAAGATTCTGTACTCTCATCCTTAGTAATTGACACTGAATATTCTTTGTTGAACACATTTAATACTTATCTTTAAAAGAAATCAAGTATTTAAACATCTGTCTGAATATGAAAACTTCTAAATAAATTGAGAAAAGAAATTCCCTACTTGAGAAAACATAGACATGCAATTACATTTTTTTTCTTAAAACATTACTGTTCATGTCGCTTTCATCTTAATATTACATAAAGGAATTTTGATTTGCATCTAAATTGGGTTTCTCTTAATGATAACTTTTTCACTTCTTTTGCACTGTGCACAAATTGGAAGAACAGTTCTAAATTTTTTTAATGTCTCCTTGTCCCTCTCGGCCTGTTCTCCTGCGCAGTGGCAACAGATGGTCTTGTTGACCCCCAAGGTATTGTTCTCGGCATAATACGGAAACTCAATGGGTGAGTTACAGTTTAACTGCATCCTTACACAGATGTTAAGGTTTTCAAAACCTGAAAGTATAACAATTTTTAGGTATATTTGCAACATAACATAGAATATCAATAATGTTTCCCTTTATTCAACATATGATTTTTCTTACTATTCAATATTCATCTAAAAAGTCTAGGTATTTTAAATATACAAACCATCTGGAACAATCTCTGACCCACAGCTGTAATCATACTTTTCCAGAATTCTGTGCACTGCTCTCATATCTTGGAGGGAGTGTTTACTCTTGGAGTATATGCATCGAGGCTTATTGCATTCATAACACCTCTTGATGAGCCTGACGTTCTGTGCAACCAACCCTGAATTCCTGATACCATATAATACCAAAATTCAATTAAAGAATAAATATTAAAATGCATTATTTTTTCTATAAATTCTCTGTACAAATTCTGTTTATTCACTCTATATACTTTATCCTTTAATACATATTTAATTTACATGTTTAATGAAATCACATGTTGACAATAAAATTACCTGAATTTGTTCAGCAACAGCTGTAGCCCTTGCATTTAATGCTGATGGCCTGTCCTTTTCTGATGTATCCTTACCAACTAGGTCTTCAAAATCTTGATAATGGTCTCTGTCATTTTCTTTGACCTCTGGATCTGGAATCCATGGAAATTCTGTTGCTCCTCTGTTTGGTCCACAACAGGTTATGTCCCCACATCTGTGAATCTGAAAGATGTATGTCCTCTCTCTACAGTGATCAGCAAGGAATTTCTGGTAGTCTGTTGGAAGAAATTATCCTATTATTACAAATCACAAATTCAAAACACAACGTACCTGGAGTCTGATATTAACAAGTTTTTTCTGCATCATTTTAAAATCATTTACACATACCTGCATTAGATTTCAAAAATCTTTCTTGATATTTCCCTAACTCTATATTGGGAAAAAGATTTCTGACAGTCTCCTCAAATGTTTTAACAGCCTGATCTGAAGCAGCTGAATGTACTTGAAAAGGTTGTCCTTTTAGCATCAGTCGCTCTGTTCTTTCTTCCAGAATTTCACGCAAAGGTCTTACAGCTTCCATCCAAGCAGGCTTTACCTCGGGATTTTTCTCAGCTTTTTTCCTTATGTCAGACATTGTATTTGCAGATTTTATCACTTGCTCAACTTCACTGGTGCTTTCCTCTCTGCATAGTGCCACATTCTGAATTGCAATGTTGAGAATTGACATGATTCTCTCAGCTGGGTTGAGCCAGCTATGTCCAGGAGCAGTTCTAGCTGCCACTAAGAAGTCTAGGTTTAGCTTTTTGAATAGAACAATGAGACTCAGTTTTACTGAATGGAATGTCACTCTGTGATCTGGGCCTCCATCAGAATAAAGTACCAAACCCTCAGGAATTTCTGTTTTCCCCTCCAACATCATTGATATCTCGGTAGCATGTCTCCATGGTGAGCTTGACTGAAAGATTGAATCCTTATAAGTAACATGTACTACTCCTCTGTAGAAGGAATCATCTTTTTTCTCAGGAATGTCAATTCCAAACACACGGATGGAGTCAATGACCCTTTACTTTGCATATCATGGTCTAGCGCACTTAAGTTTGACTGCATTGGAGCAATGGATTTTTTGCCACGTACACCTGTGGAAACATAAAGTCCAGGCTCACCAAAATCTACTTTGGATTTATCGTCAACACAAAGAAAGGTCACAGACGGCTTATATTTCACAGAAAAATGTCTGGAGTACTTAAACACTGCAGCACAGTAGTGATCGTCCTGATGACTAGATCTCAATTGGCGAGTCTGAACTTTGAATTGCAATGGTATCTTCGATTTGTAAAGTTTTGACACATTTGTATGGCTGTTTTTTGGGACAAATGCAAATAAAACAGTGCTCTCACTAGGTATATTTGTATGTTCTGGCAACTTAGAGGCGACTTGATTGATCAAATCCCTTACTGAAACAAATTGAGATAAGTGCTCCACATTGTGACGTCGTTCATCTGCAGCAGTCATATCTTCAATGATTTCAGAAAGTTTATCAAAAAATGAGTTAAATGTATCATTTGGACGGCCAGGATTCAAGTGCCTTAAATCGGTAACTATATCTGGGTCTTCTGACAATATAGCTTCTCTTATGCGATTTTCAATGCCTTTGTTTTGCTCAGCTGATGAGTCTAAAGTAAGCTCAGTGTAAATAACCCTCAGAACAGCAGGTGGAACTGAAACTGCAGGTAAGTTGCAAAATTTGGATACGAACATTTTTCTCATCTGTCTTGTATGAAACTCTGGTAGTAAAACCCTAATTTTCTCATACACCTGAACAGAACACTGCATCACTTCATCAGTAGCTCTTTCTTCGTTTGTCCTCCACAGGACAATGGTACTTCCAACTGCCCCACCTGGGTTGTAAGTAAGAATGTCAACAGGGACGGATAACTTCAAATATTTTAAAAAGTTCCATCTTTGTTGACTATCCATAGGTTTCTGAAAACTTGTGTGTTTTTTCTCATCATAAAGCAAGTATGAGTATTTTTCACGCCTTGCCATTATGTCATCCAGAATGGAATATTGTGGAAAAACTACATCTGTTTTTGAGGTTCTATGTTCCAAAAAGGCATGGTCTCCAACTTGTCGAACTGGGTGATCTAAAATCTGACGTTTCTGCTGGGCATCATTTGACATATCCAGGAAAGTGGCATACGCATCAAGGGATATAGCTAAATGTTCCAGGTCTCTCCGAAATTCTCCCCACTGGGCAGTAAACGCACACGTTACTATGTTGAACAAAGCTGAGCTATGTTTCTTTATCTCAGTTGACTGAATTGAAGGAGCCTTCTGTTTCTTTTTTTTCCAATCATTGAGTCCTTTAAAAGAAGACTGAAGAAACCTGAAAAAGAAGCATAATTGTAAACAGAGATATCTTTCTAATTATTTTCTATAAATAAATAGATTTTCATTTTAGAATTATAATAAAAAATTACAATTTTTATCACAATAAAATGCCTATGATTTTAGTAGGAACATGCTCTCCCCTAGCCCCTTTCTGAAAGTATGATTCTGAACATCTGAAAGTTTAGATATACAGAGATATCTTTTATATATTGTATCTGATAAAGTGTGCTATATTTTGATACATGATCAATCTACAAAATACAACAGGCTAAATTTTAAAGAGAAAATCATAGCACTTATGCCAACTGACAGACAACCTTTTAGGAACTGGTTTGACGTCTTTGTAATGTAAACTTCTCTCCATTATTTTTTCCATGTTTCCATCCAAGTACCATAATACATCAGTTATTGCAGATACGTGTTTTCTAATTACGTCGTTTGTCATCGACAGAGGAAATTCAGCTCCACATTTGGCCATTTCATCACAGATATTATTGTACATTTTGTCTTTCCCTAAAATGGAAACAAAATAATATTTAATTAATATTTAATATATTGCCGAACTATCTGTAGCACATGCCAAGAAATGGTAGGGTATAACGGCAATTTATCTTCATTTACTTGCAGCAATACATTGGAAATAAATATTAATGTCTATACCTGTAAAACGCAGTGAATTTTGGTCTTTTAGGGGTGGCGGTTTCCTCTTCGTTGATGACTCCATCATTTCTGTGAATGCTGTTCTTTTTTTTCCCTGGGGCTGATCCTTTAAATCTAACTCTAATCCTACACTCTCGTCCCTTTCTACTTTGAAACGTACACATTTTAAAAGATTGTTAAAATTTTTCATAGTCAGCAATGGCTCTTGTAAGTCTGGGTGAAAACAATCGGGACTGTTTAGTTTTTCTGAAATAGTAACGGTAACTCTGTCCGTTTTATGCACGTGATAGTCTGAACATTCATTGGCAAGATCGACATATATATCTGCAAATGTTGTTTCATACATAGTACTCTAAAAGTCTGTTTATACAAATCTGTTTTGAATTGCCAGCACATGTTGCGGTTATAGAGGCACACACGGTGAAGCAATCCTCGTCTGAAAGTGACTTGAAGGTAGACAAACTCCTTTTTACCGCCATGCTGTCAAACATACCGCCATTCTGTCAACATTTAACGAAGTTCCTAATCTCAATCATCAACACGCTTTATACAATTGGGGAAAGGGAGAATCAAAGCGTCTAAATAACCTAACACAGGTTTTGGTGAAAAAAGCTAAACGGATAAAAACGGATAAAGATACGAATCAAATAAAAAAAATATTTTTGTGAAAATTGAAATAAAATATTTTGAGTCGGGCTAATTTTCGCGGGTCGGTCGGCTAAGGGCAAACAAACAATATTTTAATTTAGGCCCAATGTAACTGGGTGGGTTGTGGAGGGATTGCAATGTTATATCTTATGAGTTTTCTTCATACAATCAATATTTCATTTCGGGCAATATGCCCTCATAAAATCTTCAATTATATTTCAGAAAACATCATAAGATATAACATTGCAGGTTCAAAGCTCCAACTAACCTAAAGTCAAAACTGCTTTGGAAAATCCATCTGATTTATCTAAGCATGTAGACCTACAATAAAATTTATAAAAGGTTCCTGCATGTGACCAGTCTGCCATTTCTAATACCTCATTTACAGATGTACCTTTTTTAAAGGCCTTACTGGTTGATGCACTACGAGCTGAATGAGGCTTAAATTTAGCAGTATCAATACCTGCCATGGCCATAACATCCCTTATCCAATTTGAAACTGTATTAGCTGTTAAACCTTTATGTGGTTTAATAACCGACCGTAATATTGGATCACCTGAATGCTCATTACGAGTCCTAAATGTCTTTGTTCTGTGTAAATACTCAAGTAAACATTCAACTACACACAGATTTTTATGATCTGGAAAACGTGCATAGAACACTTCTTTTGAACGGCAATCTCTTTGCGTCTTTGACAACCCTGGCAAAAGAAATTTAACACCTGATGGTATAACTTGCAGGAACCCCTTATCTAATCTTGCTATTTCTGAAACTCTTTTGGGGGCAGCAATAGCTAGAAGCATAGCCAACTTTTTTGACAAGAGTTTTAGAGACAGTTCTTCATTACTTGGGAGAGAAATAAAATAATTTAAAACCTTATCTACATCCCATGTCTCTTTATATCTTGGTAAGGGGGGATTTCCTCTTAAAATACCTCTCATTAGAAGTTTTACCATGGAATGCTGACCAATGGGCAAATTATTGACATGAGGCATCACGGAGGAAAGAGCAGATCTGTGAACATTAATTGTTCTATATTGAAACTCCTCATAATACAAATAGCTTAAAAAATCTAATACAAAGCTTATAGGGGCTGAAAATGGATCAACCTCCCTTCTGACACACCAGCTAACCCACTTTTTCCAGGCTGAATTGTAAGAAGATGTTGTGCCCTTTCCCCATGAGTTACAGATGAGATCTTCAGTCTCTTGCGATAAGTGCATTGTTTGCATGGATCTCCTGAGACAACCCATCCGACTAACTGGAGTGAGTTGTTTCTCACTAGTGGGTGAGGTTCTCCCTTGTCTGACATTAGGAGATTGGGAATTATTGGGAGGAGAATGGGATCCTGAATGCACATCTTCAGAATCGTTGCATACCATGGTTGGGCTGACCATGCTGGGGTTACTAGGAGAATCGTTGCTTTTTCCCTCTGAATCTTGCTCAGACATTGAGAAATGAGACAAAACGGGGGAAATGCATACCCCCTTATTCCCACCCAGGGATGCAACAGTGCATTGTGTGCCATTGCTTCTGGATCTGGCATCCAACTGATGAACTTGTCTAGTTTTGCATTGGTTCTGTCTGCAAACAGATCTACTTTGCAATCTATTGTTTTGTTCATTAGAATTTGAAATATGTATGGATCTAACCCCCAACTGCTTGAGTCCTTGTGATGTCTGGACTCCCAGTCTGCTATGACATTTTCCTTTCCCGGAATGAATTCTGCTCTCATTGAGATACTCTTTTTCAGACACCATTCCCAGAGATCTAATGCTAACTGATTGCACATCTTGGATACTGTTCCACCCATTTTGTTGATGTAAGTCATCGCTGTTTTGTTGTCTGTTTGAATAAGAACAGCCATGTTTGTTTCTTGTTTCAAAAATGCCTTTACTGCATGCGTTATTGCTAAAAGCTCTAGAACATTTATGTGATAATGAATCTCGCTTTGTAACCTTACACCCCCTATTCTGACATTTTTGCAAGTTGCCCCCCAACCTAGATTGCTTGCATCTGTCTGTATAACTACTGATGGCTGATTCATTACAATACTCTTCCCATTTGTGTCGTTTAAATGGTGAATCCACCAGAGTAGATCTCTCTGGGCTTCTAGAGTTAAGAAGACTTGAGCATTGTAATCTTGATATTGACTGAAAATTTGGTTCTTTGCCATTTGTAGATGGCGATAATGTAACGGGGCTGGGTATACTGCTTGAATGCTTGCTGTGAGATTTCCTATCACTTCTGACAATTTCCTTACTGAAACAGGATTTGAACTGAAAACCTCTTGACAAATTGTTCTTATCTTCTTTGTCTTCTCTAATGGTAAGGAGAGTGTCATTATACTGGAGTCTATCTTGAATCCCAGATATTCTAGAACTTGGGAAGGGACTAAATTTGATTTCTTGAAATTTATCAGAAACCCTAAACTTTCTAGTAAATTGACTGCTCTCTCGCCATCTATCAATGCCCCCTCCTTGGTCTGATTCATGATCAGAATATCGTCCAGGAAAATCACTAATCTCACCCCTAACCTTCGAAGGTAACTCATGGGAACTTTCATTAATTTGGTGAAAACCCAAGGGGCTACTGTTATCCCAAATGGAAGACAAAGGAATTGATACACTTTCCCTTCCCAAATAAATCTGAGATATTTTTGATCTTCTTTTATAATGGGAATTATGAAATAAGCATCTTTCAGGTCTATTTTTATTAGCCAGTCCCCTTTTTGAATCATATCCCGTACTAGATTGATTCCCTCCATTTTGAAATGTCTGTATATCATGTAACCATTTAATTCTTTCAGGTTTATTACAGGTCTTTGCCCCCTCCCTTTTTCTCTACAAGAAATATGGGGCTTATGAACCCGTCCAATGTGTCTTCCATTTGTAAAATTGCTCTCTTTTCTAAGATGTTGAGAATTTCTTGGTTTACCAATGCATTCTTTTCCTTGGAAAATCCCTTGAAATGAGGAAGATTCACTTGAACGGGGGGATTTTGAAAGAATTCTAGTTTTAAGCCTAGCACTGTTTCTAGAACCCAGCAATCTTTTGACAGATTTTCCCAGTTTTGATGGAAATATTTCAACCTCCCCCCCACAGGGATATTCTTGAGATTTTCTGTCAAAACAGGAAATTTTAATTCTGAGGTGATTGGCCTTACCTTCATTTCTACTGATTTTCTGTCTTTCTGGAAAGAGGAAACTTTGCTGAACCTCTGCCTCTCTGGCTCTGTTGTCCTCTGTAGTTGTGGCCCCCAAACTGGTATCTGTTGTTTGAGGGCCCTGTCCGAAAAAACCGCTGGGGTCGACCTGCACCATTTCTGAAAGAGTTCCTTCTCTCGTTATTGTTATCATAGAAATAAGAGTTCTTATTGTCAGACTTGAATCGTTTTCTTTGTGGAAGAAGATCTGAAATCTCTCTATTATCTTTACTGTCTTTAGCTAACAGCTTCCTAAATGTGTTTCCAAACAGTTTATCTTTTGATTTTCTTAATGCTTTCTTTCCAGAACTGTCCTCAATTAGGTCAACACACTCTGGTACAAGTTTGCCTAATAAGGTCTTGCGTCTGTCTGTGAGATACACATAATGAGCATTTCCAATAAACACTAATGCTCTCTGTACAATATTTATAACATCATTGGGGTCTATGCCTTTATTAGCTTTTCTGACCTTTTCAGCTTCATGTCAAAGTATGGCTAATGGACCAGTAGCATCAAGAATGCGATTTTGTGTATTTATTATAATTTTCTCTTTTTTGTTGGACATGGCCTGATTGAATCTTTTCCTAAAAAGTTTTTTAATGATTCTTTCAGTTTCTTTTGATTTTAATCTTTTTGTGTTTGGTGTTTTACAGTTCTTTGTTATTTCTTGTCGAGTAGCTTTGGTAATGCCATTGTTAGCATACTTCTCAATGTATTTCGTTATTTTCTTTGGTAATTTCTCACCTCCCTTCATCTTCAAAACCTGTGAAGGATTGAATATATCTGAATCTGAATCTGACTCGGAATCATTTGAACTACTGCTGTCATCTGAACTTGATTCTTCTGAATCGCTATCGCTCTCCTTCTCACGCTTTCTCTTTCTACTTTCACTTTTGGATGCATTAACTCGTTCGTTTCTCCATTCTCTTCCCGAACCTTCATCAGAGTGAGGTTCTTCATTAGTGCCCTGAATCGGCGTACAAGCATTATTAGTGCCCCGTATTGGCGTATTTCTTGTGCCCCGTATTGGCGTATCTTTTGTGCCCCTTATTGGCGTATTTTTGTCTTTATTGCCCTGAATTGGCGTTTGCTCATAATCACTTTCTGCATCGTCGGAAATTTGCTCGTTTTCCGAAACACAAACCTGCAGTCTATCAGAAGACGGTGTTCTTCTCCCTAAGGCATCTGGGGAGAAAAGCTGACTTTGCGCCATTCTAAACGTCTGCAATGCCTATAAAAACATGCGAAACGTGGAGCGATAAACTTACGTCCACTCACTTGTAGAGCTAAAATTAAAAGCATTGTTTAGTGGTCTCTCAGGTGTGTCATTCACCTGTAAATGGACGAGTCTAAAAAACTTTCATAGGGGTGGTCACTTTAAACAGCTGATTTTTGAGCTAAATTTGAAGGCATTGCAATGTTATATCTTATGATGTTTTCTGAAATATAATTCAATGAATGCAGCATGGCAGATTGCTGAATTATGATTGGCTAAAAGGCAAAATTTTGGGTTAGGTTAAAACTAGGCCACAAGACGTTTACACCCGTAAGACGGATAGGGGTAAAATAAGTGAAAACTAAATAAACACTGCACATGTCACATAAAAGTTATTACTTACAATAATCACTAATTTAAACAGATTTAGTAAGAATCATATTTTCAAATAGAGAATAAAATAAAAGTGTCATATTCTAATACTGTATACAGGGTAATTGTTGAACCGTGTTATTTACACCCTTTCACAATTACAAACAATTTTGCCCCGTTTTAAATTCGCTTAGTCACAGTATTGTTTGAGAAATAATACTGTGTTCTTTTAATTCGCTCCGTTTTAAATTCGCCCGCCTATTAAAGGGTGACAGGAGCGAAAATAAAACAGGGGCGAAAATTCCCGTGTACACAGTAATTTGACGATGATTTGTAAGAAATTCTATGATGATGTTTTGCAACCAAAACTACGATGCATTTTCTACATGAATCTAATAGGAAAATCTTTTGAAATGAGAATTTATTCACCGGTGTTGTGTACACAGACTGCAAAGTATTAATTTTATCGCAGTAGTCCACGAACTTTAAAATACATTGATATCTACGGTTTTCACTCATTTGGATTTTTTGTTTTGATTTTTTGTGCTCTCTGTACAATTGAATTTTGCTTTTTAACTTTATCTCACTTACGTTGAGTTCCACAGCTTTGTAGAGAAACGACGAATTGTTCTACAATAAAATTAAGATGAACATTTATTACAACATATCAATTTGAATCGTTTAAGCGTTTCTATTTCTTTAATAGAAGCTGATAGTGTTAATTTAAAGATCAATTGATTGTATTTAGTTTTGCAACCTGTTCGAAAATTCTTCACCCATGAATAATGGCTAATATAGAGACGTCATCATTTATACCGATGTAGAGCTTAGATTTTAGACTTATACTTGGCACTTGTTAAAAGCAATTGAACAGTTATGTATCTTTATGTCGTGGCACGGGGTTTCGGTTTTAAAGGTCTCAACCAAGGACCTACAACTTTCAATCCAAAGAGCCGATCGCTTTGCGAAGGAATAGAAACACATTTTTTATCGAATTAGGTCAGTCGCGACCTTCCAATAACAAAGCGAGTTCTATACCAAATGAGCTACTGTGATGGTTCAATTCCATTCAAGGGAAACATAATTATTGATATTTTAATACCAAAATCATTTGTAATCATTTGCTGTGGCCTTCAACTCGACATTTATATATATCGACGACGTATTGTCAATTAATAATGATAATTTCCATTCCTACGTCGATACGATATATCCTGGTGAGCTTGAGATAAAAGATACCACAGAGTCCGACACTTCTGCTTCATACTTGGATATTTTACTAGAAAAAGACATTAATGGTAATCTAACAACCAAGCTCTATGATAAACGTGATGACTTTAACTTTTCTATCGTCAACTTCCTTTACTTATGCAGCAATATACCTTCATCACCTGCATACGGAGTATATATATCTCAGTTGATTCGATACGCAAGAGTGTGCCCTACGTATGAACAATTTCTTAAACGAGGTAAATTATTGACAAGCAAGTTGATGAAACAAGAATATCAACAGTCTCGTTTAAGGTCATCATTTCGTAAATTCTATGGTCGATACAATGACCTTGTCAGCAAATACAATTTATCATTGAGTCAAATGCTGACTGACGTTTTTCATACCAATTGTTAGTCCATTATTTATACACTGAATTGACGACGGATTTTTTCCGTTATTTACTGATCATGACAACGAGCACACGGGGGTGTGACCGGTTGGCAGGGGATGCTCACTCCTCCATGGCACCTGATCCCACCTCTGATGTTTCGGAGGTCCGTGTTTGCTCTGCTCTTATTTTGTATATTGTTTAATGGACGTTGAGATTGAATACTGTTCATTATCTCCATATCCTTCTTGTATTTCATGCAAATCTAAAGATTTGCAATGCTTTAATCATTATGAATAACACTTACAATCATTCTTGCATTCAGTCCAAACTTAGGCCAGTCACCTTCCTACATTGTAGAAAATTAAAAGGCTTAAACAAAAGAATTGTAAAAACTTATATCAAACAATTCAAATTCCCTTGTCATTGGTCATTTGCAAAATTATTTGGTTAAAAAACAAAAAGATGCTTGAGTTCTGACTGACAATATCTATATTATTTTTGGAGACTAGGTCTTCCAACAATCTATTGGAATTCCCATGTGTACCATTTGCGTTCCGTTACTAGCAGACCTATTTTTGTATTCATGTGAAGCAGAATTTGTATAAAATCTTATGCGTGAAAAGAAGAAAACACTTTCACTCGACATTTAGATAAATCGACGACTTATTGTTAATTAACAATGGTAATTTTCATTTTTATATCGATACGATATATCCTGGTGAGCTTTAGATACAAGATACTACAGAGTCTGACACATTTAATTCACATTTGGATATTTTACTTGAAAAAGACGTTAATGATAATTAAACAACCAATCTCTCTGATAAACGTGATGACTTTAATTTTTCTATCGTCAAGTACCCTTACTTAAGCAGCAATATTTCTTCATCACCTGTATTCGGAGTTTATATATTTCAGTTGATTTGAAACGCAAGAGCATGCCGAACGAGTTGATGTAACAAGAATTTCAACAATCTCGTTTAAAGTCATCATTTCGTAAGTTCTATGGTCGAAGCAATGCTATTGTCAGCATATATAATTTATCAGTGAGTCAAATGAAGGTATGGACGGTTGGCAGGGGGTGCTCACTCCTCCATGGCACCTGATCCCACCTCAGGTGCTTTCGAGGTCTGTGTTTGCTCTGTTCCTATTTGTATTGTTTTAAGGACTTTTGATCTTGAATACTGTTCATTATCTCCATATGTTTTATGTGGTAAGTTTGTCTTAAAATCAGAAAACTGTTTGGTTTTTTATGGAAATTATATTGATTTTGAGAGATGTATTATGATCATATTGCTCATGTATGAAAAAGTAAGCTTTACAGTGTTTATGATTTGAAGGTAATTGATAACATTGCATATTGTCAGTTCTTTTGTGTTTGCTTATTAAGGCGATCTGTGTTTCTTGTAGTATTGGAATATGTTTGGTTGATATTCTGATTTTTTTTCTAAATGTCCAGATTGTTGATCCGTATTTAATTGACGAATAAATCAAATTTTCAACATATTAGGTGTTTCTGTTATGTGGAGGAAATTGAAGGTTGAGACATAAAAAAGGCCATGAAATTCACAATTTTGAAGAGACAACATTGCTCATTAAAACTATACATTTGGCATGTTTACTTTAGTACAGAGACAAATCAGGGGAACAAAGAAAAATATGCTTTTTATAATCAGCAGTGCTCAACCCCATGGGAACCCCACACATTGCACAATTTTTGCTAATCATCATTTTTTATTAATACTAACAGTTTATCAGCTTAATAACCAACAGCAGAGAAGATTTTCAAAGAATCAATGCATTTTTACTATATCATCATAAGTCTAATATGACTTCATGATTATTGTCCCCAATGAGTGTTATGAACTGATCGGCCTGATGAAAGATATGTTAATAATGTTATAATGTATCTAACTTATTTTGTCATGTGTTTATAATATACATATATTTACACTGAAGTTAATCTCTGATTTGATATTAGGTGTAACTTTTGTACATATTTGGTTTTTTATGGCATTGTAATAAATGCCCATTTACAAAAACATTTTGTTTTTATATTTGCAAAAACAGAGTAGAATCATGGATGGAGAAAATGGATTATATTGAGGAAAGTTGAAGACGATTGTAGAATCAAATGCATTGTAGCAGTAAAAAATCAAACATCATAGAAAGTTCAAAAGCATGATATGAATTCTTGATTCAACATTGAATACTTTCTATTCTAGCGTCTGTTGACAACACAGAGTCTTCTTTTGCCATCTATTAAACTGATCATTAACAGTCACTGAAAGTTCTGGTACATTAAGATAGCTAGTCATTCAGCCAAGTTTCTGAATTTCTTCTAAAACTTTTCAGTAAAGTTCCTGTTGCTTCTAGTAGGGGTTCATCGTGTGTGTGTGTGTTGTACAAAATATTGAAGAAAAGCTAATGTTTTTCATGAGATTTAGTACATGACTTTGGATAGGTGTTTGCTACGATATGACACCTAAAATATGTTTTAAAAATTAAAGAAAACCTCAGTTTGCTATTAAAGATGAAAATGCTCGACCACATAACATGAAGATACCCTCCAGATAACGGTAAAATACTTTGTCGATCAATCATATAGTATTGCACGAGTATTGACGCGTTCTTGAATATGACAGGGCTTATATAGGCTATGCCTGCTGTCCGATCCATTTATGTATTTATTACAATAAAAAATGTTCAAATCAAATCAATATGACAGGAATTCAACGAAATTAGAATTTTTAAAACTTAAACGTTAACATGACCAGTAAGTGCTAATTAATCAATTCCAATCCTGGCCACTACAGGGACATATACTAAGTAATTCATTTCAATGTTCATAAAAACTAAAACAATACTTTGTAACACGCTGATGAGAATTTTTGGAGAATATCAACCTTCGGATCTATGGAATCCGGAGAGGGTAAGTTGTTCACATGTACCGCACCATCAGTCATGGAGGTTAGGTTTTATGATAGCGATGCGATGATTAGATAAGGCGATAACTACAACGCAATGGAGCGATAAGGACGACAAATAAATACCAAAGGCGTGCTAGCACAATGATTTGGTGAAAATTGTGCAGTGTCAAGCATAGATAGTGGAACGATGTAATAATACGTGATGACGAGATATTGTGATGACGATATCGATTACCAATGATACAGTTATGATGTTTGCAATCGCTCGCATTGTAATGTCATGCTAATTGTTATAAAGCTAATGCGTATCACTCAATTTTACTTTAATTTGATTCCACGCAATCACGTAAAAAAGTCCCTTGTTATATGTCTTATGGATAACATCATACACTTAATCTCAAAAGTTTTATTTTGATATAAGAGGGTATATAATAAATTTATCATTATAACAGTAACTTAATCCGAAGAGCCATATCACGCTTCGCGTCTCGTTTGATCTGATGATCCGCGCCTGTCAACTCGACGTGATCTGGCTCTTCAGATCATGTTATAATAATATATTTACATCCACTGAATAATTTCTCCTTTATTTCTTAAGAAAACCCATTGCGTTCATCACTGCATGAACTACATTAGGTATGTCGCCAGTACAGATTTCTTGATCAGTGGCTGTTCCATCAATGAAACGTATAAAGACGTTTGCATCATTAATACAATAATTAACCTTTTTATTCAAACTTTAAATGATTATTTAAACAGATATAAATATAAACAATTTCTTTGTTTGTTATTACTGGAATGAACGGTCGCAGCTATTGCAGAAAAAATTCACATAACCCCCTTACGCGGGTTATGTATTTTTTCTGCAACAGCTGCTTCCGTTCATT
>NW_026935146.1:0-64983 GCF_032062105.1 Saccostrea cuccullata | reverse complement strand
CATCATGGATGCTGTGGATGGATGTCAAGTTTACCCACCAAGTGGCACTTAGATAACCATCAGCTGAAATTGCACACTGTCCTCCAAGGGCATTACGGTTGTCCTTCAAGCCATCAACTGCATTACTTGAATCGAACGTAGCTTCTTCGAACGTATTACTTATATATGTATTCGTTTGAAATGTTGGGCTGTTTAAAGCCAGGTTATCTATTTTTAAATATTAACATTTAGAAAATACTGTCAGCTGTCGTTTGCACATTTACATCATAATCATCGACCAATAAAGTAAACATAGACTAGGACCCCTTTTTTATCCATTTGTTTTTGTAAACAATGCAACATTCTATAAAATATACCTCTTGTTATTCCTGCCACAAAACTAGCATTGTTTACATGTACAAATAACAGAAACACACAAATCATAGAAGGTCACGTTGTCCTCTAAGGGCATTACGGTTGGCCTTCAAGCCGTCATCATTTCTTGAATGGAACGTAGCTTCTCCGTACTTAGTATTAGGAATGGTATATGTATTCGTTTGAAATGTTGGGTTGTTTAAAGCCAAGTTATCTATTTTAAAATGTCAACATTTAAAAAATCGAATTCATCGACCGAAAAAGTAAAGATAGGCTAAGACCCCTTTTTGATCCATTTGTTTTTGAAACAATGCAACATTCTATAAAATGTACATCTTTTAATTTTTAATTTAAATATCCATATTCCTTTTCCGTGTCCGATATACACATATTAAAATAAGTGAGAAAAGTAATGTGTGAAAGGCTCCCCTTATACGTCTTCGGCAGAGTTAGAATTTATGAATCGTGTTTATGTTGGACTAGCACAAGTGACAGACAAGGACAAACTGACGAGATTCTGTGTGAATCTACAAGAAAAGTATGTCCTCTAATTGAACTTTGCTGGGGGATTGCGTGTAGCAGGCACGTAGCATCGTTTTTGAAAGTGGGAGGGGTTGGCAACCAAAGAATTTCTTTTGTTTACATACCTGTAAAAGTTGACAAGCAAAGAAAAAGGAAAGCGCCCTAACTCGAAATTCCTATTTCTTGGGGTTTGGGTGTTGGGTGGAAGGGGGGGGGAGGTTGAAACCAACTTTCTTTCAAGGCCAACTTCCTTTCACTTCCAATTTTTCCAAGTGGGGGCCAACCAACCTTTAAATGGACATTTTCAGTCGTAAAGGTAATATTGGAGAAAAAAGGAGGCAGCCCCCCCCCCCTGCACCCACCTGTTGTTACGTGCCTGTATGGTTAATCCATTTTTGTATAAATTGCAATGAATAGTGGAAAATACCCCTTCTTATGTTGGTAAGATCGATTTCTCATAAAACATTTTCTTATAAGATTAAACCGGCCCCCAACACTTCTTATGTCCCAGAGATCACGACGAATTAATCTATGTAACAAACTTTGTACGATATTTTTTTTTGCACTTGTGCCTAAACGATTTTTGTGCAACAATTAGGTATATCTAAATATACGTCAAGTGATCGACACAGTCATGTGACGTCACAAAAAAAAATTCTTGAAATTAAAACCTGATTAAACTATTATTTCAAGTAGAATGCAATTTCAAACAAGGATTACTTATTGAAATTAAGATATTGCTAAAACAATGTATATTTTTTAAGCATTTTATTCCTTTGAACAGCAATCAAAACTGTGTTGTATTGCTATGAAAATTTCAAAAAATCAAAATTATAACATATCCTCAAATGCCTCTTTATCACATAATTTATATCTCTGTTATTGCTTGTATTCAAAATTCGTAATAATTTAACTAAGCATTTACAATGTAATTTTTTTCATAAGAAAAGAAAGATAATGCATAAAATCCTACCATATCCACGGATAATATGTAGCTGTAAAATCATAAGACCGACCCGTAGCATGTTGATATGTCAAAACCTTATCAAACAGGTAGTTAATATGCAGGTGAAAAAAACACCGCATGCCTAGGTTGATAGGCAAATCTATATTTAAATAACAGTTATTTGATAACGTTAAATACTATTTGATCAAGTGTCTACTTTGAGGGACACTCTATGAAATTAATTCAAAAGCATTTAAATAAAGCTGTCGCCACCTTTAACAGTCGTTTGTACATACAATTTAGTCTTTACCTCGAAATGTCTTTAAGCCCCCTCTAAAGTGTACATGGATATTTAAAAAAAAAAAAGCTTTGTTTTAAAATGCATAAAATTCTAAAAATCGAAACATAAATAAAAGCAATTTTTCGATATATCAAAAGGAGCATACATGTATGATGCACACATTTTATACAAATAAGCTAAATTTTGCAAAATAAAAATTTTTCCAATCTAAAATAAAAAAAAACAAAAATTTATTTATAATATTAAATTTACTAGAAAGATATTTTATACAATAAAAAAAACGAAATTTGTTTCGATTTATTCATATACAAGTAGCTAGATTTTTTTGTTCAGGGCAAAATGGAACCCCCTTTCTAAAGATTTTCATGCTTTATTGTTTGTATGTTAGATGTGGATGCATTCGAACTGAATTATGTCACTTAGGATTTACTTATTTAGACTGACAAGGCTATTGAGCAATTTCATTCCTATTAAAGCTGAAGTTAAGACAATTTATGTGTAAATATCGATTATTTCAGATTCCCTTTAAATCAAACAAACAATATGGATGTTATTTTGCATGTTTAATATGGCGCATCTGACCGCGTTGATCTTTTTGCTGGGGCTACCACAGAGCTGCAATCATCAATTGATACAACAAATTTGACGACTAGAATCGGGCATATCATGCACTAGGTAGGTCACACGTGCATGAACGTCACAAATTCAATAATCAATCAAATTCAATAAATCAATTATTAATCACTTAGTTAATCAATCAATTCAAATATCAAACAAGTCATTGTCAATCAATCAATTTTCATCATCCAATCAATTAAAATAACAATCAAGTCATTAAACAATAGATTGAACAAGCGTAAGAATATGTTATGCACTTGTCAAATTTCGTTGAGACGCGATGGAATATGCAAACACTAGGAATTCCAACCACGATAAGATTGAATTGGACGGTGTCCTCAACAGGCAGTCATCACGGACACGACAAAAAACTATATACCCCCGAAACATA
The DNA here is from genome assembly GCF_032062105.1 of Saccostrea cuccullata. NCBI lineage: Eukaryota > Metazoa > Mollusca > Bivalvia > Ostreida > Ostreidae > Saccostrea > Saccostrea cuccullata. The sequence continues at coordinate 61,851 of NW_026935146.1, read as the reverse complement.
ATTACTGGGGGCATAAAAATTACCTTGATAGAATATATCAGATGGAAAAATAACAATGATAGAATAGATCAGATAAAAAAATAACTATTAGCATATCAGATCTTATTTCTAATTGCTTAAAAATGATATGAAATAATATGTGATTTCAACCAATCTTGTGACTTAGTCACAAGGTTTAAAGGAGGAAAGTGTACTGGCAGATAAATTTAATATCTTATAAGAAAAAAAAAATGTGTAAATAATTCAACTTCGTGAAATTTTCCTTATTTTGGGAATATATTTCTGGATATCAGGTAAACTTAGTTTTCTTAAAGCTGGATGAGGGGCACAAAGATACTTTTGACCCACCCGCCCACCCAAACACACCCAGTTTCAAATGTGGTGATCGGTACAATAGCCCCCTATGAATCTAACTGTTGATGTCTCTCCATTTCCCCTTTTCAAGATGTATTTGAATCTATTTCACACTGTAATCATACACGCTTTTAAATACATGGTACATAAGCTTTCACTAAATCTCGATTGAAGTGAAGATTCATTAGAATCCCCAACCATGCGAATTTAATTCAAAAACACCATTATCTGACTTCTTTCTCAAAAATAATCACACATCTATATAACTATATATTTATTTTTCTATATCGACAATACTATATTGACGTGATTAAATATTTTGTTTCGATCGATATCTCTAAATCAAAATATTATTTCAGTCTAAAAGCTCTTAATTCTACTAAACAAAAGAAGTTGCCTTTAAATATGTAAAAACATCTTAATACAGTTCAAAATATGTGTCAAAATAAGGTGTTATAACACTTAATAAATTGATAAGGTGATAAAATATAAGGCTATATACAATGTTATTAACAGCTTTTAAGCCATTTACGAGCGGTTATCTAAAAAGTTCGTGGACTAGCGCCATAAAATTTAAACCGCTATAGGTACATCAATGAATTTTGAAATATCAAGTTAACATCATCTTTTCAATTTAAAGAATAAACCACAAATCATGAATTTTATTTTCTAATAAATTAGTTATGTTTTGTGAGCAATGGTATGTCCATGGTATGCAACCTCGAAAACGGCGTTTTTTCAACCTGAGTGTAACTGAGAAAAACTATTTTGATATGATCATTTGATATCTAAAAATCCCGTTAACTCAGGTATGTGTTGGGACACTATTGTTCCATAAAATATGGAATTTGTTTTTTCATTCTGGAAATTCCATGAAATTTTATCGTAAATTTTACATGGAGTATCCAAACAAATATTGCTTCAAAACGACTTCAAATAGGGGGAGGGTTATCCTTTTCCAAGATTCTATAAAGCTTTGACGCTGAAAAAAAATGGTATAGACCTAGTAAATGTTTAACCGGGCTACGGAGAAATAATATGCATCCAGAGCACTTGTTTTTTTTTTAAATACCAAACAGACTCAGAGAGAAAAGGACTGTACAGATAATGTCAATTTGTAGTCAAGGTGTGAAAAATCAACCATGTCAAAAATGACGTTGATCATGTGTTGAATATATTGAACTCCAAAAAGCAAAATATGCTGGCACAATCAAGCGAGGATCTCTCCCATTGTATAAATCCATTTGCAATATTATATGCATTAAAAGCCCCTGTTCATGACATTTTAAAATCATATAAACAAAACGGATTGAATACAAACTCAGCTCCCGGGAATCTCATCAAAATAAGTGTATAAGGTAGAAGAAGCAGCTTTTGAAAAACAATGACGTTGTCGGACGGCGACAGCTCCGAGTGATGATATAAAGTCGTTTTAATTTTATAATAATTTGAGAAATAATGAACGTATCGAGCTAAAGTTTTCCATATTTCTTTATTTTGTGTTGTTTTATGTTCCATAAAAATTTTGTAAGCTCAGATTACGTAGTTCTAAAATTATAGCCTCAGTCCACGAACTTTTTGATAACCCCTCGTACGTTTCCGTAGATGTGCGTACAATAGGTTTGATAGATACTTGTATATAAAAACGCATTTGCTGAATTGATATATTGAATATAGTTTCAGTTTTAAACGTACCAGTTGCTTTTATTGATTTACAAAACATGCGTTTTTTTCCCATTTTAAGGAATTATTTATAAAAAGCTAAGTATATCATTTACCTATAATGACATTTTTTTTTATTTTTTTTTTAATTTATTTATTTTTATTTTAATTTTTTTTTATTCAAACTTTTAAATTAAACCATATTCCTAGTGGAAATGAAAACAAGAGAAATGAAATGAAAACAATCCTGTTTATTCAGTAAAAAGACAGACGTACTAGTGTAGTATTCCTAGCAGAGAAAGGGTATTTCAAATAAAATTACATTCTATTCATTTGACGTATCAATTCCTTCGAGACATTTCGCACCAATCTTTTTTTTTCATTTTAATATGTTCACTGTTGAAATCAACAAAAAAAATCATATCGGAATTTTGACATCTAAGTAGAGGGTAACTTGCTCATTGACAGTAGTTTTTGAGAATGCTTTTCATTTGAAAGAAGTTTAGGGAGAAATAAATATATTGTGTAGGTATTTTGACGGAGAAATTCAGGATTTTAACTATAAGTGCTTATTATAAAACCTGTGTTAAGATATATCCTTCAGAGTAATGAAACTGTTATAATCCATGAAGACAAAAACTGACTGATATCATTGACAGCTTCTTCTTCAATAGAAATGGCACTTGCAAATTTCCTTTTTGGTCATTGTTCATTTGAAAAATTAATTTGTTAAAACACATTCTGCTTGCACACACAAGAACACAAGGGTAATTTCCATTTCTGTTTTGATACGATATATCCTAGGAAACATAAGATAAAAGATACCACAGAGTCTGACATATCTGTTTTATACTTGAATATTTTACTTGATTAAGACTTGAATGGTAATTTAACAAACAACCTCTATGACAAACTTGAGAACTTGAACTTTTCTATCGTATTTTCTATTACTTACGCAGCAACATACCCTCATCATCTGCATGCTATGAACAATTTTAAAAGGGGGATGAATAATCGACAAACAAGTTAACAAATTAATATAATGACCTTGAAAGCAAAAACAATTTATCATTGAAATCAAATGCTGACTGACGTTCTTCATACGTTCTTCATACTAATTGTTAATCCATTATTCATACACTGAATTGACAAATGATTTTTCAATTATTTCTCTGTCATGACAAGAACCACACGGTGGGTGTGACCGGTCCAAAGGTGATGCTCACTTGAACCCATGACATCTGATCCAACCACTGATGTTATCTCTATATGTTTTACTGAATTAGGCGAAAATTACGAACACAGCTCTCTTAATCTAAAAGAACAGCAAACAAAAACAAAATGCCAAAAGTCCCTTAGACCGTTACACTTACCTTTATTATATCACCGTTGTTTAACATCAATATATGGAACTTGTATTTGTGTGTTGACAGATTTATCCATATTGGAGAATGGATGCATGTTTTATTTATGATGCATTTATATATGTAGGACTTCAAAGTGCGATAGGACTGCAAAATCCGATGGTCTGCGCCAAACCCCGATTGTTTGACACGCCAAAGTCCTATGGTGCGAGAAAAAAAACAATTAACGTTAATGACATCATAGTGCTACTGCACAAAACTTCAATGCCGCTCCATGCCAAGGTCCTAAATGATTATGAATATATATCGTTATGCAAAAACTAACTCTGATCTCTCTAATACATGTAGGTGCAAAACTAACCCTTAGCACTCGAAAGGTGTGTAATAACTTTAACCTAGATATCTTGGGTGGATGCAATACCAACCCTAATCACTCGACTTGTGTTCGAGGACTAACTTATATCTCTCGGGATGGTTCGAAGCAAGCTTTAAGGACTAACCCTAATCAGTCGACTGGCGTGTGAAGATTAATCCTAAGCTATCTGAAAGGTACGAGCAAGAAGCAAAATCAATATAAGTGTATACGATGACGAATACTAAATTAATGGTTTCCGGATGCAGGTCGCCTGCGTTAAAGACTGACGTCGGATAATTGTGACGTCATAAATGTTGATAAACCATCGGATTTTGGCGTACCAGATCATCGCACTTTAGCGCAACGTGTCTCATAGGAAAGGTAAAGACAGCGAGCCATCGGGTTGGCACAGACCATCGGGGTTTTGCGATACCATCGGACTTTGCCGTCACCATCACTCTTTGGAGTCACACTATATATCAGCCAACCTATCTAGAATATTTTTTGCGGAAAATAAAAAAAAAAACTATCTAACTTAGGGAAATATTTATAGATTAATTTACTTTAAATTCTCTTCAATTACATGCAGTGTGCCAATGACTATAGCAGGAAACTATATGCATTAAGTTTTTTTTTGTACCAGTATAGTATTTTAAATAATTTTTTTAATAATCTATCATAGAAAATCATTTGATTTGAAAAAAAAAAAATTCTATCATACCGGGATATTTCAGATATGGAGTTCTGTTGCTTGCCTTTACCTAGATATAAAGAGTTTAGAATTAATAATAATACGATTTCAGATAATTGTAAAAAATGTTTTGTATAGAGACTGACAATAACAAGTTAAAAATCAAATTAAATAATACAAATCGTAAGCAGGACGTCATTTTAAAATAGATATGGAATATTTTAAATTGTATGAGTGAGCATCTTCTCTCAGTTTGTTTCAACTACCAATGTTTTTTTTTCAGGATCGAATAAAGAAAAGAATTCATCGTAAAATAATGTAAAAATCCGTGTTTAACACCCCCGCCCCCTAAAAAAATAAATAAATAAATATAAAGATAATAATTAAACGAAAATTGACTTTTGCCCCAACTTGTACGCCTAAAGTAATTACTCTCCATAGCTTTGTTTTGTGTTGTGTCCGATTCAGATTATAAACATTTGTATGTAGAAGTGATTTTTTTAATGTCCAATAAGGCTTCCGAATTTAGTTTAACAAGATGTGTTTCTGAAACTCCATGCACCCGGCGACAACAAAGTTCGAAAAAATATGTTTAACCTATAGGTCACAGTCAAGGTAACTAGGTCATTGACCTTGGTGTCATTTGAAAAACGACCTTTATTAGTGAATTATGCATACCAAACAAGACGTTTCTATCTTCTATGGTTCAAAAGTTATGGAGAAAGTTCGAAAAAAGAAGTTTCATCATATATCACAGTCAAGGTCACTAGCTCAATGACATTGGTGTCAGATGGAAGAACTTAACGAGTGAAGTATGAATGTTAAATATGGAGTCTCTATCGCTTATTGTTCAAACGAAGATTAAAGTTGCCAACATACAAACTTATAAACAGAGAAACAGACAGACAGGACAAAAACAATATATGCTTTGGATCTATCGATCCGGGTGCATAAAAAGATTTCAATGTATCGGAAAACAATGAAATGAATCGAAGAAAGACTAGGCGGAATAACATGTCACGACCTTATCAATCAGGAAGTAAATGTGTTGATATCACGAACTTACGTTGCAAATTGTACCTTTTCAGCTTTAGTATTTAATTATCCGTGGAAAATATGAATCATAAGTATTACATGTATCTGTCTATGGCAGTATGATATTAAGCCCCATATTGCTATACAGACAGAACGATTTCCATAAAAATTACATTGATAATGTCATTATTATCACTTACCTGTGAATCTGGATGGGACTATAGGTTTCCCCCGTCAATCCATCCATTAGCCTGTCGCCTTATCTGTCTTTCACTTTGCCCTGCTTAGTTTTCTGCACTTGTATAAAGCGCTTTCAGATATTGATCTACTTTGTATTTAATCCGCTTCAGTTATTCTTGAAGGAATAACCATCTGTTTTCAGGTTACTCCAACAATTTTTAAACACTTGCAAACATTTTAATTACTTAAGGTTTACGACATTATCATAATGAATAATAATATTATAGTTTCGTATGCAAATTATAAGCTCCAATGATTTTGACGGAAATTAAATTTTGAAAATTTGAATGAAATTTTCATTCAATACTTTTTTTACAGGGAACCATATCACCAGGCAGCGAACAAGTACTGTAAAGCAATGCTTCCACAAGGCTTGCTCATACTACATATAGTCAATCCGTTATGAATTTTAAACTCCTTTTTATGTCGATTTTATTTGAACATCTTTTTTTTTAATTTTTAATTTGTACTCTTAATACAGTAAAAACAACAATATGTCAACTTTCAATAAGAATCATTTGAGGCCTTCATATTCTGATGGAAGCGCTAATTCTCCAAGTTCTTGATATCTGCTGTCATCTTCCTCTGTTTTTCCAGAAATAATGGAGAGTTCCACTCCCCCTGCATTAGTTTTACTATTTTCTTTAAACATCTGTTTTTTAAACTTCCGATTGTCCCTCTGTCTATGCAAAACAAATAGAATTTATGATTTTTAAATTTATTTATGTATTAGTTTTTGTTTGTTTGTTGTTTGAGTCCGTCTAGGGGATTCTTTATTCATATATGTCTAGAGACGCAAGCACTTGCCAATGGAATCTATCAATTATTCTCGGCACTCGGGTTAACTGAGTTGTGGAGAAATTTTTCGTGCAAAAATCCGCTGCACCCAAAAGGACTGGTTTCCCCGTAATTATCATACTCGAATCTGCTATGTAAGGACCTGTACCTTGCTCTGACACTCTATAGAATACCCACAAACTACTGTGCAACGAAGGCACCAGCTTATTTTAATCCAGTTTCATAAGATTCAACATATTTGATTTAAAAAAAAACCAACATTTTATTGATATTTATGCAAATTTTGAAATAAAAAACCAAAAGAATCAAATAGAACTAACTTTTAACTGTTAGTTAAACGGATCATACTGGTATTTGTAAAATATCGGTGCAAAATCCTTTTCTTAGGATTTATTAATGAATGTTCCTTTTTTTCACAAAACAATAAAAAAAAGCTGTTAGTTTATCAAGGAAGAGGGATGCATGGTTACATACAGGAGAGAAGAAATTGAAAATGAAAATGTTTTGAAAGTGGAGAAATAAACAACAGAAAAGATAAGAACATGTGCATAAAATCAATGTGTTGTTAAAGATACGTAGGATAAAACATACCTTTTTATGCACATGTAAATAACCAGACCAATAACTATTGTTAGGGAGACACACAAAGCTGCAAGAACGCCATAAAATTCCGCCTGTAAATCATCCTTTCTATCTGCAACTGAACACAAATAGACATACTGAATCGACCATTAATTTTGCTTTGAATATTTTTTTGCTTCTTTTTTGGTTTGATTTGGCAGTGCAAACGAGCATTGACCAGTATTAATTGATTTTAAAGATATTAACCTTCCAAGCAAAGTGGGCCCTGCCATCCGCCAATACAGCCCTTGTTACATTTTCCAGTCGTATGATGACAATCACTTGATGACTTGCAAAAGAGACTGCATTTCATTTTACACTTATCTCCATATAATCCGGCATTACACTCTATTAGGAAAGAAAATAATATGTGTACATGTAAGTTATATGCAATTCTATATTTATTATATTTATTACAGAATAAAAATACGTCTCCTGATTCTTAAACCTTTTTGTACACTTAACAAGTCTTCGAAGTGTTCACTCTAACAAATAAACTTCGATAAAAAAAATCACTCAATAGAATGGTTTGATTTTTTAAACAAATTTTTCTCCCAATATATTTCCTTAACAATCATTATAAACTTAAATTTCCCTAATAGGAAATTAATGGCCGGTTACAGAGCTTAAAATCAAGAAACTGATTTTTGTGTTTGTGCGGAAAGTGTTTTGTGTAATCGGCTTCTTTTTGTGACCATTTTCAATCTTTAGCAACTCTTATTTAAAAAAATAAAATACAACATAAACATGGACAAAACTGATATTGAGGAAATACATGTAGCGAGAGCCGTCGGTATGGTGGTATCTGAATATTCACATACACAGGTTATTCTCACTTTTATTTTGATTTTATATTTTTTTTCGATTTTACAATTAAAAATGTCTTTTTCGGTGATTAAACAAAAATAAAGCTATGGAGTGCGGACGGTAGGAAAAGCATTTATCGCCGGGGAAGAGAGCATCATAGCCTGTGTTGAGGAGATTGATAAATTGATTTGGTGGTAGCGGAATTACCATCGCCTTGAGAGGAGGGACAATGCACACCTAAAGAATATTCATGTGATCGGTAGTCTTACAGCTGCGATATACCAAAATGACATTCGTATACCGGTTCTTATCCCACATGTTGCAGGAAACAAAGGCATAATTTTGGCACAGAATAAAGCTCCCTGTCATAGCGCTAGAAGACCCCAACAGGTTCTGTCAACAAACAACATCCGCATGTTGCCCTGGCCTGCAGACGCACTGGATCTAAATTACATGAAACAGATTTGGGACTTGGATAAAAGAAATTTCAAAACTCTCACTCCTCTACGCAATATCAACGATTTAGGAAGATCCGTACGGCAGGTGTAGTATCAAATATGTTAATCTACTATTCAGAGATACAAATGTATCAATGAGAAAGAGATGCCTTACAGTAATTAGAGGGAAAGTTGATTATACTCCATATTCATTGTTTTATATGAATTTTTATTCTGAGGCTTCATCATTTTCTGGACACTTTATTTGAATTTAAATACGTTGAAAATTAGTTTAGGGAACAGAAAACTGTATGAAATACAGAAATAAATTGTATTCTTTTGTTCATAAAAAATAAGAAAACCTATTAACACGTAAAAAAATTGGTTCAATGTTTCTGTAAATTAATTTGTAAAAATACATGTTTGATTAATTCATGCCCCGTTTAAATATTACATCTGTTTAAATATAAAAAATCTTCCTTTCGATCTAAGAGATATTATCATTCGCTGAGATATCACACATTGCTCTTTCGGACACCTCTCCATTCGGCTCGCGTCAATGTTTATGACATAATGAAAAATCATTGTATTCGAAGGAGTATTTTAAATTATAAGTAATATATTTCTAGATTAAAAATAATTAAAAGTACACTATTATTAGTTCTTATTACTGTAATAGGCGTAAGTCAATTGCACATTTAAATGCATGAGTGTGTAACCTTCATTGCAATTGGTTCCTTGATATCCTTCCTCGCATCCTCCAGTGCATGAACCGTTAACATGATGACAGACAGATTGCCAACAGAATCCGCATGAAGAATTACAGTTTCTACCATATTTATTTCCTTTACAAACTAAAACAAAATCAAGAAAAAAATCAATTATAGATATGCTTTTATTTCTTCATTCTTGTTGCCTGCAAAGCAATGAAAGAGGCGTATTTTACCTGTTTCTTTTCTTCTATTTTTAAAATACCTTGAAAGTTGAAAGAAAAAAAGGACTGGATATGTTTCGCATTTAAGGATGGCATTTCAACTGCTTTTAGCAGCTCACATACACTAATAGTCCTTAATATTTAGGGAGTAATAGTTTTTCTTAGTATGTGCCTAGATCGTACGTATCTAAAATATAACAGTTCTACTTCTTCTGAAGAATATTCTTGAATTTTAAGAGGAATGTTCTTAAGATTGCGTGATGTGAGTTGCATATAGGCCTGTTTGTAAAAGAATATCTGGAAAATGCACAATAAATATTTATATCCACAACTTTTCCACTAATAAAAGTAAATCTCATAATATGAAAAGCCTTTCCGTAGCTTGGTCTTGTTGCTTGAAACACTAGAGAAGGCATGAGAACTTGAGTTGATTGAAAATGTCATTTATTGACCAGATAAATGACGAAAGTGAACAAAAGCACATAAATATACAATATTACACAAAATCATGTAAATTATAGCTGGGATAAGGCCATATAATGAATATAGTTTCAACTTTGATATGATATATTGCGACCTAGTACTTATACCAGCTATTGTTATATAATGATTACCAAGGTTGTGTAACAAGAAGGTGGCGTGAACAAAGAGGCCACACAGCATGCTAAATGCTTGATCTTATACAATGAGGAAAAATCTATACAACAAAAATTCAACAATCAAAAATTTCCTTGTCAAATATTCATTTTAAATTAAAATTGCAGTTAATAAATTTTATGTATTGGGGTCGACTGGATCGGGATCGAACTCATGTTTGGATCGGGTTCGGCATGATCGGGATCGAGTGCTCAATTAATTCAATTTTGCAGAAACACGAGGTGAAGTCAATTTACCGCCACCTCCCATCCTCCTCCCATATAATATAAGTCAAACACAACGTAAAAAAGATTCTATCTAAAACATTTTATGAAACATAAAATTTTATTTATATCCACAACTTTTCCACTAATAAAAGTAAATCTCATAATATGAAAAGCCTTTCCGTAGCTTGTTCTTGTTGCTTGAAACACTAGAGAAGACATGAGAACTTGAGTTGAGTGAAAATGTCATTTATTGACCAGATAAATGACGAAAGTGAACAAAAGCACATAAATATACAATATTACACACAATCATGTAAATTATAGCTGGGATAAGGCCAAATAATGAATAGTTTCAACTTAGATATGATATATTGCGACCTAGTGCTTATCCCAGCTATTGTTATATAATGATTACCAAGGCTGTGTAACAAGAAGGTGGCGTGAACAAAGAGGCCACACAGCATGCTAAATGCTTGCATGACGCATGCAGCGCCACCCAAGAAAAGGCATTTCGTGAATTATATGCTGCTCAATTTTAATTGTAAAAAAAACATGTGTCTTTAACAGATACTAACATTGTGTACTGAATAACATGTACCTGTAGTGACTAAATAAGCATAAACATAAAAAAAAACATGTAGACACAGAGTTATTTCTGAATAAGTAACAAAATATTAACGACAAAGGTTACTAAACCTGTGATTAATTTACATTTAACGAGATTAAAGAAGGGGCCATATGCTGCCTCATAAACAATATTTAGAAACAAACCTTAGTATCATGAGCTCATTTCTACAATTCATAGTTTATGAACATCCATATGCTGACCTTATGCACAATATCCTGCAGAGCTCCAACTAACATCCAGTTTTTATAAGCAGCTGTACGCTGATGTCATACACAAATTTTTGAACTCCTAAGCTCATGACAATGATACAATTTTGTAAACAGACATATGCTGACCTGATACACAATTCTCAAGATCAAACTCCAAGCTGAGTTTCAACTGTTTAATAATAGATTTTATGAGCAGCTGTATGCTGTCCTCAAGTATATTAGCTTGCAAATTTAAGGGCAATTTGAACAGTAAAATGTTCATCTAATGAATGAGCTAGCACTTAATTTTCATAGCAAACACTTTGCAAGATCACTGATCGAATTACTGTTTCATTAAAGCAGCTATATACTGACCTCATAAGGTTCAAATTTGTTGTTTCATATTGATGTAATACTTTTAAAATTTTGTATCGGAGTAACCATTTGCTGACCTCATAGATTTGATTTATACGTTTAATTACTGAAATGGATGTAAAAGGTTTATCAGATCCTTATTAAATTGTGGAGAGAAAAACAGCCATTTGCTGACTTCTCTCTTGCGATAATCGGTGGCTGTACATGTATAAGGGGAACATTTAGTTTGGAATTCTTAACAACAAGTGTGGAAATTAATTTCATTTGATGTGATGCTTTTAAAATTTCACAATTTATCGGAGCAACCATTTGCTGATCTCATAGACTTGATTTATACGTTTAATTACTGAAATGGATGTAAAAGTTTATTAGATCCTAATTAATTTCTGTAGAGAAACAGCCATTTGCTGACTTCTCTCTTTCGATAGTCGGTGGCAGTATACATGTATTGACTTCACCTCGTGTTTCTGCAAAATTGAATTAATTGAGCACTCGATCCCGATCAAGCCGAACCAAACCCAAACAAGAGTTCGATCCCGATCCAGTCGACCCCAATACATAAAATTCATTAACTGCAATTTTAATTTAAATAAGTCAAACACAACGTAAAAAAGATTGTATATAAAACATTTTATGAAACATAAAATTTAATTTATAAAGAAAATTAATATAAAAGATGTTTGCCTACTTTATTTAGATTAACCTCTTATATAATTGTTCTCATTACGTCGATGATTGCAGAAAATGATATTTTTTTTCTAATCTTAGGGATAGCTGATCGTATTAACATTTTTTTTTAATTTGATTTAATTTCTTATGATAAACGTCTTAAAGCGCAAAAGTTGCTTTTTTCTGCCATTAAAAAAATGCACTGAAATTGTATATAGGACGCAAAATATCCATTTATTGACAATTACCTTTTTTCTTACGGAAACTGCTGTAGAAAAATGATGTGAAAATTCATGTCGCGTCTTAAATATTCATTATATCAGAAAACAAAACAATAAAGGAAGAAAGAATTCAAGCATGTGAAAACCTTTAAACAATTAACATAAGTATACAAAGACTACTAACACAAAATATTAAGATGATATACGTACCTTGTTCGCATCGAGGTCCTTCCCAGCCTGGTTGACATCCACCCTCACATTCTCCTGTTGTTCTGTTACACTGATATGGTACGCCACAGTTTGCATTACAGTTCTGCTCACAGTTTATTCCAAATTTTCCATCAGGACATACTAGGGAAAAATACATTTATCGTTAAAAAAAATTGATGCAAAAACCTTGTCAAAACACAACAATCTAAATGCTATTTGACATTTTTATTACGTTTTAATTTCCCTTGGTTCATATTTCGGTAATTTGTACAATAATCCTTTGACGAGACCCTGGATACCTTTGGTTTTCCTGGTGACATAACAGCCTTGTTGGTAACCCCATTTTTACTTTAAATAGATATTAAGGCTAAGGTGGGCTCTGGGTAGTAACCGGGAAAATATCAGCCGATAGACGTGTTCGTCTAGTGCTTCAAGGGGGCCTGTCCATAGACAAGGTTTTGTGGATAGTTATTCATGCCTGTAAAGTCTCTGCATAATGTTAATACACACTGTAGCTATCGATAATATGTGACCTGTTGTGTAATGATAGAGTAGCCATTTCCATGCTGTGGTGCTTGACAGAGAGAAATACAGCCTTATAAAAGAATGTACACAAAACCATTCTAAATTAGTCTTCCACAATTGATGAAAGACCAGGGAAAACGGGATCAATCTATTCCAAAGAGACTTTTGCACTTATTTTCAAGGACCTAGGCAAACGAAACCAAGCCATTCTTTCGATTTATTTATTCATTTTATTTTTTTCTTTTTTTTTGGGGGGGGGGGTGAAATTTTTGTGTATTTTTCTTTAATAATGTTATAAAATATTGTTAAAATTTCAGAGTTGTTCTTTTGATTTATGTAAATTCACCGAGTATATAACCAATATCCTCACTTCCTGACTTACGTTTTCAGCCAGATTGTGATATGTAAACCATTGATTTCACATTTAATTGTAAACGGGTATTTTTGTTATGACTCGATTATGAAAAGATGCACAATGGGGTGTGACCGCTTGACAGATGGTGCTCATTCCTCCATGGCACCTAATCCCACCTCATGTTTTAATGATCCACGTTTGCTTTACTCTTGATTTGTATTGTTTGAACTCGAAGGCGTCCCATAGTTTCACTGTATTTGATATTGCCACTGATGAATTTTAATGAACCTTATTAAATAATAAATGACTGTGAGTAAAAGATTTACCAGTTTTACAAAGTCTTCCTTCAAATCCAGAATCACAGCCTTCGATGCAGATACCGTTGAAGTGATGGCATTGTTTTTTACCCAAACAGGCACCACAGCTAAACATACATTTTTCTCCATATGTTCTGTTTTCACATTCTATAAAGAGTAAAACTGTTGTTACTGAAACATAATGATATTGCAAAAATGATTTTATGAACACAACTGAAACAAGTTTCACAAATTAATAGCACAATGTGTGTTTCCATGTTTTGAACCAAAATATTTGTATAAGAAATGGGAACTTCAACGTTTTTTTTTTTTTTTTTTTTTTTTTTTTTTTTTTTTTTTTGTGGAGAGTAAGAAACTAACAGATTGTTGTGGTAGATAACTAATCCCAATATCCTAAAATATGATGATATAAGCATGAGTTCAATTTACAATAGAATCACACTTGCTTGTGCACTTCTCATTAAAAAAAAATACTCTCCTTAGTTTTACATGTGGTTTGAGCTAATAAATTAATCGTTCAGGCCATTCGGCAAAGCATTATACAGATAATCTGGAGACCCTAGTTCGATCCTACGAAGGACAAATATGAAGCCAAATAAAGACATAAGATAGTGTTTTAAATGTAAAGTACTACAAATTAAAACAATATATTGCTTTATTGAAGAAGTCTTTGGATAAATATATTGCTTTATTGAAGAAGTCTTTGGATAAATATAGTAACTTTACTTAATGTTTTGTAGCAGCTTCATGCGGAGTAACAGAGATTACTAGTTTAAATGATTTAACTTATTTTCCTGTAAAGGAGATACATTTTCTCTATACTTACCATGTAAGGGATTTAGTAATCGGTCATTGATATTTAAGATAGCTATGGAATATGCATTTTGTTATTCCGAATTAGATCTTCTTATAATGAAAACTCAAAACATCGTATTCAAAATGCAATGAAGTTCCCCTTAAAATGATTCCTGTATTTTGTACAGTGTTGCTTTCTGGTGAAACCCGAGCAGTATAAATATGACAATCATTGTCTTATATTTAATGTTCCATTCTTGAACAGCACTTTTATTTGCATTTGTTATCTGGTACCGTATAGCATGTTTTCTTGGCGGGTGTAAAATTTAGCGTTTTGCCTACCCAAAGGTATGCCAATAATTTTGGCGTAATTTATTTTAGCGGACGCAAATTTTCAGCTCTTTACTGATTGACACTTAGAAGAGTACTGATTATTTTAGCGATTAAAATTTTAGCGGACTATCATCAAAGCACCAACATAGGCCAAAATTGGCACTCGCTAAAATTACCCTTGTTACAACGCACTTTGAAAAATTACGCACTGTGAAATATTTTTTCAAAGTGCGTTAAAATTTGGGATCAAGCTGACGCACTTTGAAAAAAAATATTTTTTTTCAAAGTGCGTTAATATCGACCATATTAACGCACTTTGAAAAATAAATGTAAAGATTGATCAATATTCCTTCAGATAATCGGTATGATAAATAACAGATCCTGGTTTGACATTTTTTTTTTATGATAAAGTCACTGTAGGACCTGAAATATTGACGTTTTAAATATTTAAGGTTTTGATAAAATAAAAGGGAAAATTAAAGGGTCTTGAAAAAAGAGTGAGGATTGTGGTTCATTAATTTGTTTCTTCTTTTTTTTTTTATTCTAGTCTTTGATACATGTAAGTAGATGTAAAGGTGTATAAGGGGCACTAACAGAGGACAGCTTCAAGCAACTTAGCATTTATCATAATAAAAAGGGGCCAATTTGATTGTTCAAAACTATGAATTTTTTCTCTCTCATACGTTTTACTTTACTTAAAAATTTCAAGTTTTCATCTGTTTTATTTAACTCATTTATTATTGAAAGTTTTCAACGTCATACTAGTTAGGTAAATACATAATTGTATGAATGCTTTGAGTATAGCATAGACATCGAGACTGGGCGAAGGTCAAGGGGAGGGGAAGGGGCTAAGCCCCCCACTTATTTTGGAAAGATATAAACATCGTTTAAGTATTGAAAATGCAGCGTACCCTTTTTAGGTTTATTGCTCCCTTTCCCCATTTGTTACCAAACACCCATGTATTGGAAAGATAAAGATTTGGACTGAGGGATCTTATACCCGTCTTCTCCTCTTTTCGACGGGAGTAAATCAATGCATATTTGAGGTTAGAGTTAGGCTTAGTTTTTTTGAAAGATAAATAACAAATAAAATATTTCCATGACTAAAATATGATTTTTTTTTCAAAGTGCGTTAAGTGTCTCCATGGTAAAATATATTGATGTAGACTCTTAACGCACTTTGAAAATTTTTTTCAAAGTACGTTGGTTTGGTCCCAAATTTAACGCACTTTGAATTTTTTTTTCAAAGTGCGTCGATTTTGTTTAAATTTTAACGCACTTTGAAAATTTTTTTCAAAGTGCGTAATTTTTTCAAATTGCGTTGCCACATACCCTTTATATCTTATTGTATTCATTTAAGAAATAAACAACGTCATTTAGTGAACATGGCGTTATGAATAGCAATTGCTCTGCTGGCATATTCCATGATGCGCGTTAGCGCATCATGGAAAATATGCCAGCAGAGCTATTGCTATTCATAACGCCATGTTCACTAAATAATCGTTGTTTATTACTTATATTTGCATTCTTTGATGTTGTCAACAAATATCAGAGGAAATCCTGACTTACATAAGGACGCAGCTTCTTCAGTTCTTGTCTTCAGTGAAGAAAAACATACGACTTTAAAATCAATACACCTGATCAATACTCCTTTTCTCTAAAAATCACAAACTATTTATAAAGTATTTCCCTCTCGAACACAGTTATCTGGATATAAGCAGCGCCGTCATCACATTCTCTTTTTTTTTGTTTTGATGCAATCGTGACGTCATCAAATCCTCTGACAAAAATCAATAATTTAACACTATGATAAAAATGAGAATGCTTTTATAATGATTATTGCTCTAGTAGGATTTTCTGTGATTTGTTTTGTACTTTTTCTATTTTATTTTTTCTTAAAATAGATATAGATCTACTAGTTAAAGAAATTTTCTCTTTCTGAAAGTTATTACTCAAGTGTGAAAAGTTATCGTTCTTTGTACATATATGCATGATACGAAAAAATAAAAATATGGATTTCTATTCAATTTTTAGAAAGTTTTATGTTACAATTAAATACATTGACCAAAAATTAAAATTTTAAAGATATTAATCAACCATTTTAAATTGTTCTGAATTCCTTTTTTTTTCCAAAAAATATTATTAAAAACTTATATTTAGTCCTTTTACGAGACATTTCATATATATAATTCTCATCACATTATATAAGTGCAATAGAGTTTGTTTTACACGAGTGTGATAGAGCAATTGCACTCATTGCAGAAGCAGTTGCGTCTATAGTCCTATGAACGCAATTTGATGGCTACATGCTCATAGTGGGAGAGAGCAGTGGATATGCAAATATAATATATTACTGTACCGTATATATGAATATTAGCTCATTGCCTCGATAACGATACTAGTATGCCTTCTGGCTACTTACGTATTTCACACTTGGATCCTTGATATCCAGGTTTACATTCATGACATGCCCCTGTCTTGATGTGACAAAAAGGATGCTTACAGTTCAAAGGGCACGGCATGTTACAGTCTGTACCATAGTATCCTCTTTCCTTACATCCTCAAAGTATAAAACACACGATCTTGAGGAAAAGCATTCAAGAATTCTATTTTTATCCTTTTGGACATCGGAGACAGTGTTGTCATTTATTTTCAATTTTTTAACATTTCTATTGATATCAAATTATCAGAGACATTGTGTAAATTGCGTAAGATTATGTTGCAATATTTATTTATTTTAACCTCTATTCTATAAACTTCCATTTAAAAAAGGATATGCAATGTATATGATACATGAAAGATAAAAGAAAATCTTTACCAAAAACTTCCACTTCACACAAATCAATGTGTGCATCTACTGAATACTCATAAGAATATGGTGACATTTGTGGTCTCCTGTTCGCGTAGATAACATATTGTCCATGCACAGGACATTGTATGTCGATAACAGCTGGGATAGTGGCTCTGGTGTTGTTCGTGTCATGGAAACATAGATGGCCATCCTTTAGTGTATTTGTTGTGTTAGAAATATAAAGATAAAATCCCAAAAACCTTGCTGTGTATCCATTTCTTGAGCCTTAAATATGCAATATATTTTAATTTAAAAAATCACTAAATTTGTCAGATTTCTGACTGTTTAATAAATTCAAAGTATAGTTGCATAATTGTGATATTTTTAGACTTAAGATATCTAAAACATCGTTTCCGTCATCACAACTGTAGAACTTGGAATGAAAATAATGAACGATGTTTTGAATCTGGCAAGAACTTTATTATGAGTGGAAAAGAGGCGTATGAAAACAACATCTTTTCAACTTCACCATTCACGGTTGCTAAGTTGGTAAAGCGCTCGCTCCGTGATCGGGAGGTCGTGAGTTCGTATCTCGGCCGCGGCCCACCATAGTCGATAAAATGGGTAGCAACTCTTCCTTCGCCATGCGCTAGGCACTTTGAAGTGAAAGTTGTGAGTCCTTGGGATGAGACCTTAAAAACCGAGGCCCAGTGTCAGCGGCAGGCGTTGGCATGATAAAGATCCCTCACTGCTCAATGGCCCTGAGTGCCGAATAAAGGTCAAAAAGTGAAGCCCTTCACCGGCATACGGTGACGTCTCCATATGAGTAGAAAATTCTCGAGTGGGACGTTACATAATATACAATCAATCAATCAATCAATCAATCAATCAATCTTTTCAGCTTCTTAAAACTTTAACAGTACAATTCCATTTTTTTAAAAATTTTAACACATTAAACGAATTTTCAAATGTTGTTACATTTATTAATAAGGTATAAAAGGTATAAGAAAAAATGTCGAATAAATATTTTTAGACAAAAAAAAGATAATTATAATTGACTGCCGACACGAGAAAAGGGCCCTTAAGGTCAAATTTTCACAAATTGACTTTTTGGTAAATTTTGATAGCCGGACTCTTTCTGAATGCAAATATACATAAATTTTGAAAATATCTCACTTTTTCCTATTTTATGAGCATTTTAGTGAGGCGCTCCAAAAATAACGTTGACATTACTCAGTGAAATGACGTCGCCTGCGTCTAATTCAATTTTCAAAAATCTTAAAATTACATGTTATTTAGATAACCTCAATCGTTTTGAGAATTAAAAACTGGAGAAATCATTTAATTTTTTTTCTTCCAAGCGACTTGTATCTAACTATTCCAAAGGGATTTCGTATAGTATTATTTTCATGCTAATTTCAGAGCAGATCCAGTAATTTCGTTAAAAAAAGGCTGGGTCTAGACAGAATCTAGGAACGCTTTACAACATAATCAGGAGGAAAATAATATTTGTTTATATCCATACAAATTATTCTTTATTCTAATTCAATTGATTAAATATATAAAGCACTGGTAACACTTAAAGATTAAAAGAAATATAAATATAGAGAGAAAATCCGATGCAGAAGGACACCGCGCGCAAAACGGAGCACCCCCTCGCAAAAAGCACATCGTGGCATCCCCATCATCCGTATTTTTCCCCTTAGCATATTCTATTGCTGTTAATTTAGTAAAAAGAATATTTTTTGTTTATGTAAAAGGTCGGATCTCCCATGTTACCAGTATCTTTATTCAATCAAAGAGGGATTGTGTCTTTTCATTCGGAGATTGTTTGGCTTGTCTTCTTAGCCCCCCCCCTCCCCTCCCCCTGTTTTTTTACACACATTTTAAAATCGACAGTTCACCGAAGGTTGGTTATCGGGGTACAACAGTATGATTAACTATGGATTTAAATTACAATGGCTAAATACTTTTAAATTATAGTATATATTTTTTTCAGAAAAAAAAGTGGCGCTTATAAGAACGGTAATTACTATATATGCATAGATCTCTCGCTCGCTCTTCTCTCTCTCTCTCTGAAAAAAAAAATATACATGTATATGGAATATACCTTTCAATATTTAGACTTCTTAACATGAATTCAAAAATGAATTAAGCATTTGTGAATTGCTCAGAAAACAAATATGCAGCATCTTTAATTCAATCATTCATAGACATCGTTTTAATCGCTGTTCCATAGCTAGCAACGTGCATGTCCCATGTCCCATATATCTACATCAAGTTAAATACTTCAACAAAATTATGAATAAATTTACGTACTAAATTGTAATAATATCATACACCTATTAAAAAATGTCCGTATCAAGTTTCAAATTTTTGTTACGCTTTGAAATTCATTTTTTTTCTTGCTTCAAAATGCAGTCAACAAAAATTACTTCCGTGTTTACAATACCGCGACTTTGACGTCGTTTTCTGAGCATTGTTACGTCAAAAGATAAGGGCCCTTTACTCATGACGGCAGTCATATTATTTTTGGAAGATTTCAATCTTATTAGAAAGAATGGGTGAACTTAATGCCCTATTTTGGATCTTTTTGCGACTCCTCTACCAAGCTGTAAATAAAGTGAATCCAAAATATATACGAGCAATGGAAAGAGCTACACATACTTTGTTATGTTATGTGGAACATTTGTGCACAAAGAATGCCCTATTACTGTATTGTCATGTTTCAAAACAGAAGCAACTATACAGGTTTTTTTTCTAATTTCGATTTTTGTAAACATAATTGTGCGATTTTTTTTTTTTTTTTTTTTTTTATTATTATTATGAACATTAAACAAATAAAACAAGAATGTATACAACATATATTTCTCTTTAAACTTAATAATAATAATAATAATAATAATCGAGTCTGCTATTGCAAGCAATAGCGTATGTCGCTCCGAACTGTTCTCCTATTTCCATAGCAGCTATTGATAATTTCGGACAAGACTTTCATTTTTTTTAACACTAAAACAATACCCATTAGCTAAGCTTGGACAACCATCTACTCGTGTCAGTCCATTCAGTACTTTGATTCAAAAATCAAAGTTAAAGAATTTTAACTTTTCTCTGGTTTCCAAGGCTATAATCGATTATTTCAAAGTTTTAAATGCAAATCGCACAACTACAACTTTTAATCAATAAATAAAAAAAAAGTTTCATTACAAATTTTCAAAGGACCAGAGAGAACAATCGCAGACAAAATTCATCGCTTTTTGCAGGTTTCAATGGCAACGGTAGCAATTTTGAAACTGAATGACGACATGGCACAACTACAACCAATGATCCTCTTTTGAGGAAAGTTTCAGGAAGATTGTCCCAGCCATCTCCGAGAAATCGCCTGGACAAAAAAAACATGCGTACAATCGCAATATGTCGCCCGACTTCGTTCGGGGCGACATAATAAGAACGTGCTTCCTAAAAGTTATTAGCTTTTTTGTGGAGAAAACAAAAGTACAATTAAAAAAAAAAAACATAATATATTACCCCAAGGGATATTGTCTGTCCTATAATATATCCTTATATCATGAATGCTGTGAATGGACGTCAAGTTTACCCACCAAAAGACAGCGTTGTATGTATCAGCTGAAATAGCACATTGTCCTCCTCTGGCTGAGAGGTCAGTCTTTCGACCATCAACCGCATTGCTAGAGTCGTAGGTTGCCTCGCTTAAAAACTGACTGACATACACATGTGACTGAAAGGTTGGCTTATATAAAGCAATGTTTTCTACAAGGAAAGAAATAATACAAATGATATGCTGTGTAAACATCTTTGGGGGAAAACACAAAACAAACAATAGATAACCTGATTTAAGGCTTATTGCAAAATGGAGATCACGACTTCACAGCGAAAAAAGCCATCAGTTTTTAGAGGAAAACTTCTTCCCTTATATCTTTGAAAAAACTGAAGTCTGTTTTTTTCTGCCATATTTTTCTTTAAATTCCATGTATTGTAACGATTTATGTAAGAAGGGAAACTTGGAATATCTATTCACATTTATATTTGATTTACAGTATCTCAATTGCTATTTTTCTGATTAACGTCGGTGCTTATTATAGTTCTTTTATTATAGTATTTTAAACTCTCTAATTCCCAATTTGAAGGATGAAATAATGGTTAACAAAAGCTGTACAAACGCTGAAAGAAGGTAGACCGAAAGATTGGTGAATGAAGTGTGAACGCTGAAGGCACTATTAATCTAATATTTTCTAAAGATTTTTCAATAACTCATATCCGCGGTACTGATTGTAAATCTCGGAACTGTAATGAACTACAACAGAAACAGATTTGTCTGCCTTTTTTATGATAATGTTTGGCTTGTTGCGGAGACTTGTCAGTGCAGTCCGTTCTTTTTTAGTCAAATTATCTCTAATTTATTTGTGAAAGTGGATATTACATAGCTTTATTTTGGTTGTATATAGATAATTCTGTAAGGCTGTGCACGGTGTTTTGTCGTGAGTGTAGTTGGTATTGATATATAAGGGATGCAATTGTGCATCTTTATCATATGTACGAAGAAGTACCCTTAGAAATATCTCATTTTCCTTGCTAGATCATTGATGCTGCAGATCAAGTCCTGTCTATAATTATGGGTCGCTGGTGTTGGAATGACACTGCATGAAAAGTCGCATTTAATTTAATCTTATAAATCCGTTCATTCCAATACATTTCTTGTTTTGAATTTAATTTATGTATAACGGTACATTTAATATGAAATATATTGTGATATAATTAACATTTTTCAAATAAGTACACTGTACATGTATATTCATATTTAATTCAAAATATACCGAGAATAATACAGTGTAATAGAAAAAAATGATAGATTTTATTTAAGAATAAATTAATTGTGGTTGTCACGCTGTATTTGATTCTTTAAAAAAAATGCCTTCGTCACAATGCCTTGCGTCAAAAAGTATCAATCCGTCTGACGTTACGTTCAAATTTTGAACAAATTGAAGTCATTTTCTTAAAACAATCATCTTTCTTTCTTACATCAAATGAATTAAAATTAAAATGAAATTATAAGCGTATATTATGTGAAGCGTCCGGATACCTGAATCACCAGTTAAACAAAACAATATAACATTTAAATATTACTGTCCCGATGAAAAATCGTACGGATACTGAAGCATCCGGATATCTGGCGCCGGATATCTGAAGGTCCACTGTAATTGGGAATTGTGATTTATTTTATTTTGTTTTGCTTGTTTATACCTGCCCGATCAATGTGAAAACAGTTGTACATGGTATCAACAACCGCTGTTTCAGCCGTCTTTGGGCAGAAAATCAATGGATGTTATTTGCTTACACGTATCCGTGTAACACTTATTTGAACATGTTGGTCAACAATTACCCTAATTGCAACGTATGTTATGCAAAAAAAATAATTGATGCATGGAATGTGGTATAAATTTCTTGAAGGCTTAGTTAATTTTGAACATAATCGGAGGATTCCATTCTGGTGATTTACAGATATAAACTCGAACATTTACAAAAATATTATTT
Organism: Saccostrea cuccullata; assembly: GCF_032062105.1. NCBI lineage: Eukaryota > Metazoa > Mollusca > Bivalvia > Ostreida > Ostreidae > Saccostrea > Saccostrea cuccullata. Next base: position 38,730 of record NW_026935146.1, on the reverse strand, counting down.
GTATAAATAATATTATCTGTAATAGTATAGAGCTTTAGGAACTAACAATAATTAAATTGACATGTCAGGAAAAATAATGATTAAAAAAAACTTGAATATTAGCAACGAATGTTTTTTTCAAAAGCCACAATACTTAAGAAAATGCCGTTAGAGTACCCCAAATGGTATGGAATTTGGCCATGCTCTTTCATGATAAGACTTATCTAAAGCAAATTCTGGTAGAAAATAACCAATTCAAGTTTAATTTTCGGTATAAAAATAAATATAGGAACCAGTATCAATCACAGAAAATAAAGAAATTTAATTATTGACATACTAGATCATTGTGAATACGGTAAATGTTCAAGTTCAGTGTAATTCAACTATGAAGGTGTGAAAACCTTCTTCCTTAATTCAATAAATATCAATTCATAATGCTTTTATGCGCGTCCTGCTCATAAATAACCTTTGCATACATGTAAGGATTCCTAGCATATTACACAGAATCGAATGCCTTTTATAGTTCCATTGCTTATTGCAAATCTCATTTCTGAGTTAGCTACGCCCATTAAATTAATATACCCCGCCCTATGGGACTGATGGGACTGCTTTGGGGACTGCTGTGGGACTACTCTCTGGGACTGCTGGGACCGCTGTGGGACTGCTCTGGGAGCGCTCTGGGACTTCTCTTGGACTGCTCTGGGACCGTTGTGAGACTGCTCCGGGACCGCTGTGGGAATGTTTTAGCAGTCCCAGAAAGCAGTCCCTGGGACTGCTTTGCTGCAGGTTGGGTCTGGCCGGTACTGTAAAACTGTGCTCGTCCGTTATGGTCCCACCCTATCTCTGGGGCTTTAATATACCTTACCTGAGGATGTTTCCTCTTGAGTTTTATTTTTCTTGGCTCTATGGTTCTTGAATAGAAGATTTTTGATGCATGTATATGCTAATTATTTTCCATTTTTTTAAAAAATTATCTGCCCTTAGGAGGACCTTCATTTGAACAATTTTGAAACCTCTTTACCTAATGACCCTTTGTCAAATATTCTGTGAATCTTTTTAGTGGTTCTTGAATAGCTGAGGTCCAAAATATGAAAAGTTTACAGACCAACAGCTTAACAAACAGACGAACAGACAGAAAGACGGATTACGTACAAAATTTGATCAGAGAAAATCACTTGAGATTCAGCCCAGCTGAGCTTAAATACTTATGAAAGACATATACTTATCTTCTGTAATTATCACTATAGATGTAATAAGCATATACTATATCCTAAAATAAATCATACCATATCCATAGCTAATATGTAGAACTATAAACATTAAACCCATGGGGTGCATGTTGGTAGAAGAAATCATTTAATTGCTAAAGTGAAACTACACTAAACATCGAGGCGCAGTGCAAACAAAGATTATTTTTGATAGACATACCCAGCAAAAAGTACCAGATATGTGATCATAGGACCTCTTAAAACATTTTGCAAACACTTGTGTATTTTGTTGATAGTGTTAAATAGAACTGTGGCACTTCGAGATATAACTAAATTGTATTGACACACCTTTCAACAAGTAGAGCATTTGTTTTCGTCAACGTTAACATGTGAAGGATTTTTTTATCATTCAATTGGCTGACGCCATGTCGTCAGACAGTGCACGATTAAACCCAAACTTATTGGTCAAGTAAACAAAACTTTACTGATAGATTTAGATTTATGTTGGAAACATCACACTACAATTGCACTTATTTTGAGAACCTGAGAAAAAAGAAACTATATTAAACACATATAAACAAGACACATGCTGAGTATTAGAGCTTATGTCAGTATTTTTGCAACATACATTACTTGGTACATGTATATGTGTATAAAACATTTTGCTATTCTCGAATGCATCATTTTTCTCCAGCAAAGCAAAAAGGAATTGATCTGAACACTTGAAGATTACATTAATCTGTTTAAAAAGTTATAGATGGTTGTTTACTAGTATTTCCTATGCATGAATTAACGTTCTGTGTTTCAACTTTTCGAGATGTGTATCCGGAATGTGAAAGATACCCTATAGTGGGTTATTTTAGTGGGGTGCATATCTTAGAATGCCCATGAGATATAATTATGTTGGTCTGTACAAAATATGATTAAAATTGTAAGAATAATAAAAGAATTACAGTAAACTGTTTTAAAAAAATAACAAAGAAAAAAAAATCGCATTTCAATTGATTGTTACTAATTGTTTTCTATCGTATTTGTGTGTGTTTATCGAATTTTATATAAAAACACAACGTGGAAATCATTATCAAACTCAAAATTTTGATAAAACAGTGTTTAAAGTGTTTGCAGACGATTGAACACCACGCATTTTTTTTTTAGATCTTACAGCTTGATTTGTTATGTAGGTTTTATATTACATCTTTTATTTGACAGTTTTTAAAAGAGGAACTAAAAACTGAACAATAATCTCAACCTGAATGTCCTATATATTGCTTTCATAAATTGATAATTCATTTATTGAGCCTTTAAATTTATTTTTATATGATTATCTTACTTTACATATTAAAGTTGAAATTCATAAAGCAATTAAATGTCGAGTCTGTGTTGAGTTATGATAACAACTAATCAAAGTACTGAGAGTACTGATAGGCGAAAGCATTATTGCAAGTTTTCATGTTCAAAAGTTTAATAACACATATTCGAAGTATAAAATGTAATAAAGGAGGGAGGGGTGATAAATATTTTGATGTTTGTAGTATTGAAACCAAGGAGCAAGAATAAATAATATGTCTCCCTTTTGAAGCGGAGACATGAGAATAAGTGACATCAATAGCAATATGAACATTTTAACATTTATTATACCCCCCTCCCCCGCTTGAACAGCGGGAGGGTATACTGTAATCGGTATGTCCGTCCGTCTGTACGTCTAGCTGTCCGTCCGTCTGTTACGCTTTGGGGTACTCACCTCATATCCACAACTCCTCTTATACCACTGAGTGAAATTTAATGAAACCTACACAGAATCTCTATTAAATATTGCCATTGTGCACCTTTAATTTTATTTTTTGATGCAACACATATTTTGGGTTTCCCGACCACAGCAAAACATGGACTTTTCCATTATAATCATGTGGGAGGCGGGGGTATCATTTAGCGAGCTCAATGCTCACAGAACCTGTAGTTTTTGTCAAGTATAAGAAGTTAAAATTGATATGCAAGTTGCAATACATAAAAAATGTAAAATATGGTTTTGGGGAACAAAAAATGGATAATTATATAGTTTCACACAAAAATGAGTACTAATGAGTAATCGAAAACAATAGATATCACAACTGCTTTTTTTGTTTTTATGTGTATTAAGTTTTAGTACCAATGACACAAATTCTTGTTATAAAACAGCTAATTTAATAAGGATGCAACATACATAGAAGACTTTACATAAATTTACAATGTGCTTGTGGTTCTATGAATTGTTTTCATTCAATACACCTATGGCCCAGGTAGAACAACTAACAAGTATCTAATGCTGATGACAGGTGAACCCTGTGTCATGATGTCCAGAATGAATGGAATATTTTTTTCAGGAGAGCAAGTCCTTGAACGCCAGACAATATTTAGTTTTATTCCTGTGGTAAAGAGCAAGAGCCATCTTATGCATAAAATGGCCCTGTACTTATATCAATTAATTAACTATCACCCTCTTTCCATTTTCATTTACCAAAATAAAGTAGACACTTGGTGCTTTCATGTTCTATAATGAAATTTCGTTTTGAGAATCCAAATATTTGAAAACAGCTGGCTTTGAGAAATTGCAATGTTCTTGAAATTTGCAGAAAATATGCGTATTTGACTGCCTTCAGCAAAGAATTAAAATATGAGCACAGCCCACGATCCAAAAAATAAAACATGTTTTTTGATCTTCAGAAATAGGCCTTTCATTACGTATTTGCATATTTTGGATCAGAGGTTGTGCTCTATATAAAATACTGAAAAAACGCTTCAGCTTTAGGTCATTTTCAAAGGAATTTACAGGAAATGAGGAAAATAACGCATTTTATGACGTCATAATACATTGACTAGATGTGAAAGTACGTCACAATTAATAGATACGTGGTCACCAACAGTCCAAGTGATATATACTGCATTTGCAACCTAAACTGAGAGGTTTTGAATTTTCAGAAATTCTCAGGGCCAAATAAAGCCCAAAGTGGCTCTACCTCTTTGTCTTTGATGATTGTAAAATATTGGTACATGCATCCCAATATCAGTGGTAATTTCTTTTCTGGATATTATCTACGCCATTTCCCTCGAAACCGTCTTTCGCAGAATTTTCTACAAAGTGTATAATTGAAAAAAAAAATTAAGAATATCTCATAATGTTTACTAGTATTTAACAAAATTATTTTACAATGTATTCGCCTTTCAATAAATGAAATCAAGGACCTCAATTGACCTTTTATGATATATTTTAATATATTTCCTAGGGAAGTCAACTTTACGAATACGAAATTACAAGTACGAATACTAAAAATAGGTACTCAGTTACTCGGATGTATATTATTTCTTATTTCAAGGTACACATTTGTATCAAAATCTTATCAATTATAACTAGAACATGCAAATGGTAATAGCATGTCTTCATCTATACCTAGCTGTAAAACATCCGTTATCGCCTTGATCTACATTCATTCATTCATTCATTCAGTGAAATTTTATAAGCATAGAAATTTATGCCACGATACCCAAGATTCAAAACCGCTGAAAGTCAACTTGTGTAGTAAGTTAAGGGTATGTATACTGGAAACAACCAACGAATGTTATAATATAAGATTAGCGATGCTGACAAACAACATCCGTTCTCTCTCTTTCACTAGTTATATAATAACCTACATGACTGTGTACACAGCAGTTTGTCTAGTAGATCCAATTAAAACAACCTTTTTTTTAATTTTTGGTGTATATTGTGCATTTGTGTTTTATTTGATAATTAATTTTAGTACCAAAATTTTTTCCAATGGAATTGATAATTATTTGTACATTTATTGCATTGATAAACATGATAAATTCAGCTTTGTGGGTTAACAGAGCTTAATTTAACTAGGCTTGATGAAGATAAAACTTTTATCTGTAGTTTACCGTGTAACTGTGTATTCAATTGGGATAAAGTCAGAGTAAGTGATTATTAAATATTGACCAATTTGACTTCCCTAATAATTTTTTGTATTTTTTTTCTCTCTCAAAAGCCTACTTCTATAAGTAATCATGTATTTGCATGTATTTAAAAAAAAATGAAAGAAAATACGCAAGTCAACAAAAATAAAAAAAAAAATGTCAAAATATACTTTCAAAAATAGTATTCGGTTCATTTTTGCCATCATAACAAGAACATTTGTTATGCTATCAAAAATCATAAAGCATGAAAAATTTTCCACTAGAAATATATTAAATTGATGTACTGGTCTCTGGTCGTGCTGAGTAGAGTTTTCTTCTGCCATTTAGAGGTGACACAGAGCAAATTCACATTGCAATCTTAATCATATCCCACTTTCTGTAAGCTGCCTCCATAGGAGTATTAAAATAACTATTCGTTCTATTATTAGGCTATTATTTTTATTCTACTTTTTTACTTTAATCAAAATAAATTGTTAAAATAAATTCGCCATAACACGCTTTTTGATATGATAATAACGATAAAGATTGGGAAGGGGATCGAATATGATTTAGCGAGTTGTTTGCTCTTAGTTTAAGATGCATCTGTTTGGAGTACCATGATACAGGGCAAACATCTTGAGAGGTCAAAAGGTCAACAAAGCAAATTATATGTAAAAGGCGGCTTCCGCCTAAAACGCAAGTTAAACACATGCTTAAGTTACATGTATTTTCCAAAAAAGGAAGACAAACATATCTGTTAGAAATACAGACATTTTAATAATATCTTTATGACTACATGTAGAAGTATTTTAGAGTTTTTGTATTTATTAACGAACACATATCTGTGTTTTAAAAAGCACCGGTTATGGGCAACTTTGCATCTTTTAAATTTACTTTTTTCATTTTTTTTTACAATGTTTATATTTTTTTCTAAGGGATTCTTAATTAAACAAAAGCTTTCATGTTTTTAAGTTCACCAGGCAATAGTAACAGATGAAAACAGAGAAACAGGGAAGTTTAATATCGATAGGATGAAGAAAGTCAGAAGAAAAACTTAATGATATGACTTAAAAGAAGCACACAAAGGATGATAATTATAAAAAAAAAGATTGTTCCACTAATACCAATTTAGTACAGATTTAACGGTTGCCTTTGGTGAAGCTTGTCTTGCGAACAAGAATATCATGAATTACGATTTGTTTTTAAACAAAGGTCTTCATGTTGCGTTGACGTCGTTATAACCAAGTTTTACTGTGTATATTTTGTTAAGTGCTTAACATTGCCTTAATATTTTAAAATTAACTAGTTGTATCGTATCCTCCTCTACCTGAAATGAACTTTTTATAGCAGGCTGCTATGAACCATAATATGATTAGTGAATAAAACTATGTGGATTTTAATTGCTCACCCATAATTTGATAATGAATATCACAATGAAGCCAAAAGTCAAAAGCATTATTCATTCATAAATCATTCTTCTCTTGAGTATTTTCACTTAATATTAAATTGACTTAAAGTCAAATTATATTTAACAATTGAATGGGCACGTTACGTTCACAAATGAAATTCTACCTATAATCACGGTCCTGTAACAATGTCGCCCGCGTGGCACTGTGGTTAAAGCGTCTGCTCTAGAGTCTCGAAGTAAGGAGTTGATCCTTGCGTCGCAGGTTCGAATCCCACTCTGGGACGTGGAGACCGTTCCTTCTGATAAGCCGTATAAACCGAGGTCCCGTGTCGCAGTAGGGTCTGATACGTAAAAGATATCTTCCTGCTCAATGGTTCTGGATGCCGAGTATAGGACAAAATTTGTAGCTCTCCACAAGAAGTGGCGGCGTCTCCATATGAGTGGAAAATTCTTCAGAGGGACATTAAACACTATTTAATCAATCATAAAGGTCCTGTGAATGGGAATATGTCAAAGTCAAGTTTTGTTTTTGTTTATTTATTTATTTTATTTTTTCTGGGTCCATTTTTTATTTGTTTTCTAGATCGTTTCAAAAATACAATGCAGTCTTTAATTATGAGAGCTGTTAGAACTTTAAGTAAATTCATTATTTAATGTTCTTTAAATCGATTTCTTATGTCGTTTGGGAAAAAAAAGAAACCAGATTATCTAACCCAGTTCCTTAAGTGTATATTTAAATTCGTGAAACAAATGTTTCCACTCTCCAGTCGTGTTTTTTTTTAAATAAATACAAAGAGAAAGGAGTCTCTGAATAATATGTAAGGCATCCAGTTATAGAGTACGTTGAAAACGTTATTTCAATAAGATATCAACATTCAGTTTAGTAAGGATATTCTATTTTAATCCAGTTTATTTTAGTTATACATGATACACACATAAAGAATATATTTACTTCTTCACTTGAATTGAAATCATTTACCTGTATATGGATAAAGCTTATCGCTCATTTAATACTATTACTCGAACAAATAAATGGTTTCATGAGATCAATCTAATGATAAAGAACAACTGTCACTATAGCAGCTTATATGAAATATTTACCGTTTATGAGCTATAACGCAAAATCTTTCGAGGACCCGGGATCCCCTATTTGAGGGGCTAGCCGTCTTTTAGTGATGACAAATGAAAGATCTTGAAATTGTGAACGAGATTTTTTCAACATGTCTCAACAACTTATTTTCAGTTCAAACGATACATAAGGAGATATAAGTAAATTTTCCGCATTTAGGCATTCACATTTTTCATCCTATCTAACGCCGTTTTGAGCGCAGAAGTAAGAAAAAAAACCATGTGCATGACTGCAATGCTTCGATTATGTTAATTCAGTAGAATTTTGTCCAAGCTTTTGACTTCTCTTAACCTTTATCTGGAAACGAAGAGTACCAGATTTTCATTTGAAGGGAAATGACTCCAAAGCAAAAGAGAATTTTTGTATAAAACAATCTTACTGAGTTTTTTTAACGTCTGAATCTCTAATTATTTGTACAAAATCCATTGAGAAATGAACGGTTTATGAGGTCTTAAAGGTCATACGAAACAATGTCCTGTGCATTTTGGGTTGTATACGGAAATAAGTTCATCTGAGCAACATTAATGAGTCTGAAATAACGTTTTGGATTTTTTTTACGCAAGTTGGAGGCAGCAGACTTGATCAAAGCTATTTGACTGCGAAGATGATCTTCAACTAGCGCGGCTTATCTCTCTTTGCTTATGACGTCAGTAAGACCCACTCGCTACATTCAGTACTAATATTTAAATAGCCGATCATGTCTTATGCAGCGTGGTTTTTAAGAAATATTATTGTCTTGACTTAAACTTTGCATAAATATATGATTTTCAAAACAGATAGTGTTTGTCTTTTAACATCCTGTTGCACGTTTGCAAGATTTTAGTTTGTTTCATCCGTGTAATTTATTGTCATCATTCTACATTTCAATACAATGAGAGAGAAAAAAACGATGTCCAAAGAGAGCATAACTTCTGTACTCGGGTTTAATATAAATATATTGTCAAATAACATTTACAGTCGAATTAATTTCTAACACAAAAATATGTTTTGTAAATTTTCCATTTATTTTTTAAGCACGATCAGATTATGAGCACTGTTGATTACATGTCTATATACTCGATCGGTAGCACGCGCATATAAAAGTAAAACTGACAGCGGTGTGTGAAAGTGAAACTAAACCTGCGGATAAATGATCATTTATTTATGAAAAATGAAATGATTCAATCGCGTCCTTGTCTTCTCCTCTCTGAATTATTCCTCCCTCTTTTTGGCGTCCCCTTTTTCTTGACTGTTTCTCATCCCGTATTTTTTTTTTACCAAAGTCGGTACTTTTTAAGTATCGTAATAATTTTTAAAAGTAAGACTTTTAACGCAATTCTGTCTATGTAATCCTACACTTCTGTGTGTATTTACAGATCAAATTTTCTACGTGTATCAGTTTACTTTAACAAAGAATATATTCTGCTTAAAAAAAATTTAACTGTAAAAATATTAATTTTTTAAATTGTTTAGGTTCAGTCTCGCAAACAATTGTCATTAGGGGCATGGATTTCTTTTGAGCAGATCATCTTATGCACGCACTGTTTGAGTATTTTCAAACTGCATTTACTCAATAGCGTCAGCACTGTAACATTACAGTACATGCATATTAACGTGCATACTCGTAATGCTGTTAAGTTTTTAAAATGACGTTTCTTGTGACAGGAAAATTATGATGATGTTGTCATAAACCTCATATTTCCATATATCATTTTTAATAGTTCTCGTATTTTAGATTGCAGAAGTGTGCATTCAAATTTTCCCACTTTTTACAGATCCACGTTTATCGATCATGAAGTTCCAAATCCCCGTGTTTACATAGGGAAAAAAGGGGGGGTACATCATGTATCATATACATGAACGTATAAAAAACAAACAAGAAAATTGTTTTTTCTAAGGTCTTAATTTTTACCTTAATTCTAAGGTTTTTGATTTTAACGGGGTTTTCAGTTGCCGTGCCCAAATAACTACAAGTTCAAATGAAATAAACTGTTCTTTAGAATCAGATAGGTCATCTAAAAACATAATCACATTAATATCCACAAAAAAAAGAATAAAATTAACTCAATAAATTGCGGTAAAATTACACTAGATCTAATGCGTTGTTTACATCAATGGGTCTTTGTGACGTCATACAAACAAGAACAAAATCAAGAACGATAAGCGGGTAAAGAAAATATCAAGTGGACAAATTTAGGCCTTCATTTTTCTGTTAAGCAAACGCATTTTTTTTTTACCAAACGTAATTCAACATTCTTTCATATCAGTCTTTTTGTTTATGTAGTAAAATCCTAGAGTTATGAACTGTTTCGTATGAACTTTAAAGTTGGCATCTAGGAAAAAAAAAGAATAATAGGGAATAATCTTAAACAGTACATGTAGGTCTTCTGCACATGCAAAAGACCTGAATAACAGGAATCAGTAGAACGCATGTCCTTGTAACGAAAGACCTTAATAATAAATGAATAATACAATATAAAAATTAAAACATATTATTGAATGAATATTTCATCAATTGTTGTCATCTGGAAGCTTCTTTCACTGATTGTTACTTTGGTTTATACTTTCAATCGCAATCCATTTGAAGGTTTAAAAAACATGAGCCAGAAACCTGGATGTAAACAATAAAATAATAGATTTGGTAAGCATAAATCAATCCTTTGCTTTTTTTCTAACATCCAAGGACCAAAAAATGCATGCAGTTGATTTTTGATGTAATAAAAAACAACTTTGGAATATATAGAATTAAAAAAAAAATCTTAAAAGCTAAGATATTCAAATTTATTAAATTTTATTTCAAATGTTTCAGAACGTCAATATTTATTTTCTCTCTATCTCCCCTCTCTCTCTCTCTCTCTCTCTTTCCGAGTAACTGTGCACAATTATTAAGACAGGTTTCCTCTAAAAATTATTTTTCAAACATCTCTTCTTAGGTGGAGGTGGTGGCATTGGTCGAATAGGGGGTATAACTGAATGTGCAACCGCTGCAGCCTTTGATCGTGTTTCACTAATTCCAGATATAACTCTTGTCTCCTCCCAGATCTCATTACGTCCCAAACAATCTAGTAAGATTGACTCGCGTTGACCTGCGGTGTTGAAAAAAAAGAACATGAAGGCAGAATCAATTTCTGTATTTTGCACAGTAGCATACATGGTAATTTCATTTTAATTCAAAAATCCTTTTTTGATAGTCCAGGTCTGACATGTGAGGAAAGGAAAACACTGTTCCTCATAAATATACGCAAGGAATTAAGTATCGCGTAATTTTTGGAAAAGCATCACGTGCAAAATAAAATTTCATTCCATTTTTTTTTGGGCTGATTTGACGTTGAAGAGTCTTAACATCTGCGATAATAAGTACTCGCAAACATGTACATTATCAGAAAAAATGCTCAGGAGGAGAGAATTTTATTTAAGATCGATTGACTTCATTGAAGACACCTAGCTACTCTGCTAAGTTATGTAAAGATTAAAAATTTTAAGCGCATAGAATTGGTTTGCTGCCAATATTTCTTAAATAAATGAAAATATTGACAAATGATTTGATTTACAGAGATACGTTTAGGCCTCCAAGAAAGTATCACCGTGTACTATTAGACAGGGAATAGCTGTCTTATTTTTGATGTGATCAATAGATTGGGTTGCGTGATAATTTGCATAAAGGCCAAAGACAAATTCCGATCGGTAACGTATTCCTTTACAGCATTTTCTAATGTATGTTTTGTGCGATAATTGAATAATGAGCCATCGAAATCTCCTAAATGTTAAAATTCACAAATACGTATGTTATAAACAATGGAATCTTAACATTCATGTTTATCTTAAATATTTCTGCAATTTATTCTGATAAACCCATTTATATTGAAATTAATATATAAAGAAAAACGAAATTATTATATTAAGAAAAATGAAATGATTTATTAAATCATTCGTTTTTCTTTATTTAATAATTAGGTCTTTCCACCTTTCTGTGGAAAGACCTATTGATATTCTTCTGTTTATTATTATTTTTATTATTTTTCCGCCGGACGAATTTTTGTTTCAAGGTCTTTTGAAAAGATTTATAGTTTATAAGAATGTACTTTGTAAGAGATATTTGCAAAAAACCCTGCGTATATGAACTATGAACTCTTTCGAAGTTATTGCCCCTTTCGCAAGAAATGCTTGTTATCGCTACTCCTTCGAAACCGTAAACCGTACAAATATGAAACCTTCACTAAAGTCTTCGACTAATTGAGAGGATTCTGGAATCTATTCATTGCGAAAGTCTTCGGTGACTTCTTCAATGAGTTATTGCCCCTGAAAGTCTTTGAATTTTACAAATAATTAAAAATTTTCAAAACGAGAAAGTGTAGAGACATGAGACCAACTGCATAAGATTTATTGAGCTTTGAGCTTAAAACTCATGGAAAGGTCAAAGGTCAAGGTCATTTCAAAATTAAGAAATTAAGCTCTTTTTATATCTTTTTTGTCTCTTAACTTATACAAATTGTCTTAGCATCATTAATATTTACTCTTAAAACTATTTTAAAGATTCAATTCGTATTCCGTAAGATTGACCATATTAAAAGTTATCGCCCTTTGTGCGAAAAACCTTGTTATTGCTACTACTTCGAAACCGTAAACTGTACAAATATGAAACCTTCACTAAAGTCTTTGACTAATTGAGAGGATTCTGGAATGTATGATTGCGAAAGTCTTCGGTGACTCCTTCAATGAGTTATTGCCCCTAAAGGTCTTTGAATTTTAGAAATAATTAAAAATTTTCAAAACGAGATGGTGTAGAGACATGAACTCAACTGCATAAGATTCATTGACCATTGCACTTAAAATTCATGTAAAGGTCAAAGTTCAAGGTCATTCCAAAACTGAGAAATTTAGCTGTTTTTATATATCTTTTGTCTTTCAACAGATGCTTAATGTCTATGCATCCTTAATATGTACTCTTAAAACTGTGTCAAAGATTTCATTCTTGTCCCTTAAGATTGACCCTATCAAAAATTATTGCCCCTTGTGCAAATTTTTTTTTTTATTGCTATTGCTTCAAAACTGTAAACTGCAAAGACAGGAAACCTTCTCTAATGTCTTCTGAGACTTTAGGCAAAATTTTTATGTTCAAGTGCAAAAGGATATGGTGACTCCTTGAATGAGTTACTGCCCTTAAATGCTTTTGTGCTTACTATTAAACCTTATAACTTTAAAACTATAAGTCATAGAGACATGGGGTTAATTACAATGCGACCCTTGACCTTTGACCTTGAACATGACTTGAAGGTCAAAGGTCAAGGTCACCTAAAAAATTTCATTTTCATTTTTTTTCTTCTTTTAAGCCATTACTGGTTTCTTTTATATGAAATTTAATTTTAAATAGATAAATATTAAATGAAACTGAAATTCAAAAGGTGGAAAGACCTCTTATTGTTCTGTGAACAATAAGTCTCCTAGTTTCTTTTTTTTTTTCTTCGTATATTAATTCATTTTTTCTTTTTATATCTATTATGTCGCCCCGAACGAAGTTGGGCAACATATTGCGATTGTACTTATGTTTTTTGTTCTACGGAGTGTTTCTCGGATAAGGCTGGGACAATCTTCCTGAAACTTTCCACAAAGCAAGATCACTTGTTGTATTTGTGTTGTGTGTTCATTCAGTTTCAAAATGGCTACCGTTGCCATGGAAACCTACAAAAAGCGATGATTTTTTTCCGCAAGTGTTCTCTCTGGTCCCTTGAACATTCATCGTTTTTAAATCAAAGTACTAATAGGACTGATACGAATTAATGGTTTTACAAGCTTATCTTATCGGTATTGTTTTAGTAATTCAAAAAAAATACAGTCCTCTCCAGTCCGGGGCGACATACGCTATAGTTTGCAATAGCAGACTTTCTAGTTTAGTTTCCCTTATATATTAATTTCGTTTTTCTTTATACATCAATTTCGTTTTTCTTTATATATTAATTTCGTTTTTCTTAATTTACAGACCCTAAACCGTGCTACTACACCTTAGAAATGAACCGTACCGTTCCGTGCAGAAAGCGTACCGTACCGTGAACAAAACGTACCGTTCCGTGCACAAAGCGAACCGTTCCGTGTAGAAAGCGTACCGTACCGTGAACAAAGCGTACCGTTCCGTGCACAAAGCGTACCGTACCGTTCTCAAAGCGAACCGTTCCGTTCGCAAAGCGTACCGTACCGTCCACAAAGCGTACCGTTCCGTGCAAGAAACGAACCGTACCGTTCTTTGGTTAATTATGCAAACCACGCCCCCAATGATTTTTGAATCATGTTATGACCAAATAAGTCATTTTGGTTTATTTCTCACTACCGCGCCTGTGAAAGGAGGACGGAGGTTTTGTCTGCCTGTTCGAAACACCATTATCAAGTATCATGCATATGTGTCTGGGCCTTCAACTGTGAAAATAAGGAAAAAACTCGAAGCAGACAGAGTGTAAGACGATTTTCTTATTTGCTATAAATTAGATCAACTGGTTGTGTTTGTGGTCAAACGTACAGTACAGGCCAGGAGTTTTTCCCGCAAAACATGTACGGGGCAGTGTGGACCTCGAACGATGTCGGCGTCTTTGAAGTCTTGAATGTTCTTTATATTAGCAAATTAAATCAATTTTCTTTTGAAATATTAGTTTATTTTAACAATTGTAATTTAATTATACAGATATTTAAAATAAAATTATAAGGTGCCCCAAAATTTAATATAATCGTGCTCGTGCCCGAGGAAAAAACCCTCTTTTAATGTGTACATGTACATTCATGTTTCATAATCCTATAATTATATTTGACATAAAAATAGGTTCAATAAACTATAATACCACTAAGAAAGAACACGCTTTCATTAATTTATTCCCTGGTTGTCTCTACTTTTGATTTTAATTTTGTTCATTTAAATTATTAAATCTTATCGGATACAAGATCGTTTTTGTTGTAAGTATGCATTCTTATGTAATACATATCAGATGCTTGATTTTACTAATGAATTATTTTGTAAGAATTATAAAACATATATTAACTGTCTAGAGTAAAAATTTAAAAAAGAACCGTATTAGACTCTCACATTAATTCCGTTAAGATTTTTACTATTGGCGAATCATTGGTGCAGTTATACTTACACGGAAAATCTGTAATCATTTATAATATGGACTAAAATGTTACATTCGGTAAACGTGTATATTTCTACTGAACAGACAGAGATGATAATCTTACTAATAAAACTGTGATAAACTTTCACGCTGCATATAAAAAATCGCCAGCCGAATTTCTTGCAAATAAAATGTGCAAACTGCAGTATGAATATTACTTCATTCTGAAATACATCTCATGAAAAATGAAAAAGAAAATATTATAAGATTTGTTACACTGTATCCCGATCCCCTTGTAGAAAACAATACGAATTAACGAATTAGCTGGTCGAAAGTTCTTTAGAAGTCTAAAAAAATCGTACGTTGTTGTAAATAAGAAAATGATAATCTACAGGAAACATCCTTATTAGTGTCTGAAATAAGATAATTTACTAAATAAAAATAAATTAAAAAAAATCAATCCTCTTTCAAGCCATTCGAGTTATGTTTGTTATCCCCCCCCCCTAGAAGGCGATACTTATGCAACTTTATGAGACTTTAAATTGTGCTAAAAAAAGAAAATTTATGGATACATGCTTCTTTTTTGTCTGAAAAAGGATGATTTAGGAAGTAAATTTAAAATCAGTGTTGTGGTGAAACCTGGAAAATGAATTTGCTGGATGTCAGTTGAGTTTTTAAATACACTTGATGTGGTCAGAACTAAATAATTTGAAAGGTGTGTTAAACACGCGCATCCCCCCCCCCCTCCGCATCTCCGGCTGTGACCCAATATTTTATTTAAACAGGTGTGAACTATGAACTGACCATAAGAATGTTTCAAATAACAGGAGAAATTCTTCTTGCGTAAACATACTTTCCGGGTTACCTAGCATCATACCATTTTGATTGACAGGTGATGCACGAGAATTTCATGCGTGCAGCATGCATGTACAGAGAACGGATTATTCCTTGAACAATAGTTGTAAAGGGGTTGATTAAATAGAATCATAGACTGATTAATTGTGACTTAAGCGATGTAAATAAACGAAGAATGAGAATAAATACAAGTTATTATTTTTTTTACAGATAATGTATTAAGGGGTCACATCTTTCTCACTACCCCCCCCCCCCCCCCGTTCTCTCATTCACGACATTGTTTTTGCAGACTACAAGAATAGAAATACTTAATAAAATAAAGAAAACTTATTGAAATAATTACTTAATACACTGAAAGAATTATTGAAAACATAAATACTCGTCTGTGAAAAGAATGTTTTCTGTAACGAGAAAGCGCACGGAAATTATTGTATTGATTTCATGTTTCTGCTGCCGATTTTCGTATTTATTTTGTTTACTGATATTTTTCTTCTGAAGCAAACGTTTGAACGGTAGATCTATTATTTTAAAAATAAAAAAAACAATGTACATATCTAATTACTAGGAAATAAAATGAAGCAGGAAGAGTCATATCTATTTCCATATATTTCTATATAGACCAATGAATTAAAAATAAGTAACATATGTGCGTAGCGTTATATGTAGAAGTATATACCCGATATATATATATTACTTCCTTTTTTTATTATCTTACAACTTTATTTGAAAGTGAAAAAAATATTTCATTTAATTTTTTCCCGTTTTAAAATAAAGGTTCAGCATACGTAAAAAATAGCAGCCAATCAAAAATTAAAGCTAATAGGCTCCGCCCACTTCATTTGCATACCGTTTCCCAAAGCGTACCGTTCTCAAAACGAACCGTTCCGTGCAAGAAACGAAACGTACCGTCCACAAAGCGTACCGTTCCGTGCACAAAGCGAACCGTTCCGTGCACAAAGCGTACCGTTCCGTGAACAAAGCGAACTGTTCCGTGCACAAAGCGTACCGTACCGTTCACAAAACGAACCGTTCCGTTCTCAAAGCGTACCGTTCCGTGCACAAAGCGTACCGAACCGTACCGTTCAAGTGGTGTAGTAGCACGGTTTAGGGTCTGTAATAATATCGTTTTTCTTAATTTAATGATTTCGTTTTTCTTTATTTTATAATTTCGTTTTTCTTCATTTATTTATGGTTTGCACTAATGGGCTTCAGTAATCAAGTGATATCGTTACAAATGTGTTTTAATATAGCCTACATAAATTGGTCATACTTAAATACCTAAAGTACAAATAAAAAAAAATCCAAATCGACCTTGCTATGCAGTTGTATGGATTGGGCGGATTTAGAGCGTCCGAAAGCCTTCACGTAGTTGCATAAGAAAAAAAATATGTTGCCTGCAGTTTACATACAATCTTCTAAGTGAATCCTCTTATGAAAAAAAATTAATAGTTATGTGTCATTCATTAATAATGACTAAAAAAAATCATTGTGTTTCTGTTATACAAATTATGATCAAGAAGCTACACATTCATATGCTTAACACCGTCATGCACAGAAGTCTGTTTAAAGGGAATTCCTTTTTTTGTATGCTAAAAATAAATGGTGTATCAACGTATGCTTGTATTATTCTTTCTCCCTATAGATAGTTAATAAGTCACGAAAAAACAAACGAAACAACAACAACAACAAAAAATGGGAAAAAGTAACCTTGATCCAAACCTCTTATTTATTTACATAATTCCTTGAATTTGATATTCGAAAGTTCTTCTTATGGACCCCTCGATGTTACAAGTATATTCGCCTTGTGGATTTGATAAAAAAAAAAGCACGTATAGAAATAACACAAAAATCTAGGGCGTCAACAGTGAAACATATACCTGATCATTTAAAACGATGGAAAGAGACACTGAGGAAATTAAAAAAAGAAGTACATGTTTAAAACAAAAGGAAAAAATCATATGCATTTGATTTATATAGAAAGGCTTTCTTTGATTGTCCTATTTTTCCTGTTTACAGACACTTAAGTATATAGTTGCTATTTGAAAACTTTCATTTTATTATGATATTATTTTTGTTGCAGAAAAACAACTTTAAAGGATTTAATTTCTTTTTCTATGTCTTTAAAGCCTTGCATGGTATCACCAACGACATATCTACTAAGTTTTTAACTAAAATAGAAAAGAAACTATATTGTATTTGCAAAAATATTATATTGAATTGTTAAGAGAAAGGCTAGTCATTACCAAGGCATAATTAAACCTACCTCAGATTTTTTAGAAGAATGTTTTTGTTTTGCTTCTGATTTGATTTAGTTGCAATGACTTTTGAATTTGAATACTGCTTCTATATCAATACATTCATAAATTCACAAGTTTTTACTGTTCACGTCTATATTTTAAAAGAATTGTATTTGATAATTATTTGTATACGGTATGAATACGATTTGATTACTAATAAATAGAAAAAATATATATATAACAATAACTGTATGATTATATCAAAGAATAAAATAACAAAAATCTTCAGGAAAATATTTTGAAAAGACAACTTACCAAATCGGTGTGGGAAAGTAAATGTTGTAATCAGACAAAAAATCATAAACATAATCAGACAAAATATCGGAAACCAGATAGATTTCATGATGTTGAATTAAAAACTTGGATAACCTTTGTCTTTGGAGTTAAGTTAAAAGATTACTTTGTAGTAGACCTCGACTTCTTTATTTATAGTTTAAATGCCTGTTTGCAGGCATAATCTATATTTGTTCAAACCGGTTTATAACATCTTTTTTAAATTAAAATAAGATCAAATGGATTTTTAAATAATGTTCATAACACCGTTTTGAATATGTTCCAATTTACATTCAATAACATTACGGCGGAGTGAGTTCGTAATTTATGAAAAAGTATTTCCAAATCATGTCTTGAAATTACTGTAGATCACTAAATTTTCGCGACACCTTATTTTCGCGAGATAGTCATTGACTCTTGATTAGCGAGACAAAATTTTCACGAATTGTGATTATTGCTCTATATAATCTTAAGGAATACTATTATACGCGAGAATTTAATTTTCGCGAGCACACTGTCTCGCGTAATTACGCGAAAATAAAGTTCTCGCGAATAAAAAGTGATTTACAGTAATCGTTCAATTTAAGGTCAGAATGAATTTTGAAGCGATATGTTTATAACATGCCAATAAACCAATAGATTTATTATATCAAGACCCGGTTAACTAACAGGATATAATCGTCTATGTAAACATCCTTATTTATATGTCATCCGACCTCGTGTTTAAAAGATTAAAATGCTATTTAAAGGTAGGTGCTAGGTTCTTTTGACATGATTCCAAATTAAACACAATAAGAAGGTTTCATTTTCTGCTTAATTCGATTATTGTTGTAGCAGTAGAAAGTAATTTGTACCCTTGTAAGTTATATATGGAAAAAGTTATTGGTAATTATAAAGACTTTTTTGTCTTATATTTCGAGAATACTTTAAACTGAAGATTGATCATTTCTTCTATATTTCTTTTAATAAGTACAATGCATATTCATATGAAAATACCTCATTTACTTATAAAACAATCATAAATTACCGTAAAAAGTGAAATTCTAGCAGGTCGCAACATTCTCCTCAAAAAGTGTAACACACCATAACATGGAAATGGCTACATTCTAATAAAGAATTTCAGTACCCAACAGTTTACATACTCTGTAACATTCTGTAGAGAGACTTTAGGCATGAGAATAAGGCATTAGACCCATGTGGTTTTCTATGGACAGGTCCCCTGTTAGCACTAGACGAACACGTCTATCCTCTGATGTTTTTCCCGGGTACTACCCGGAGCACGCTTTAACCTTACTATTTAAAGTAAAACGAGGGGCTCCCCACAGGGCTGCTATGTTACTATGGGAACTAAAGGAATTTAGGGGCTCCCCACAGGATTATTTAACAAATTACCGGAAGGGTGAACCAAGGGGATTTATTTACAATATAATGAAGAATTTCAGTTTGTTACAGTCTGTATATGAGCATATTTTTTCATAATGCTTGTTGATCTTTGAAACTAGGTGGAAATGTATTCGTGTAGATTAAATTCAGCACTAGGCAAGTGACATATTTGTATACCTTGAACATATTACACAACTACGAGCCCAAGAAGATCGCACAGATCCCATACATTACAAAATTTGGTGGCAGCGGTGGGATCTTAAAAAGCAAAAAAAAAATGCAACGGAAAGGACATATTGCTTAGATCGCAAGTATGCTTTAAACGATGAATTGGATAGAGGAGAGATTAAATCGATATTGATTTGACAGTTTCATTACTAAGAGTGACTAGCAACATGAAGCAAGAAGTCTTAACATTTTATCAACTGGGTATTATGACCTGTACCAAGGTGAAATTTAGCCATATTCATTCACAGACCACAAAGTACAATGAAAAACAAATCACTATAGGTATGAGTCTAAATAAAAGCCTCGATAATCACATCCCAGTGTCAGGACAGGAAAAATTTTCTCTTTGCTGACGAACAAAAGACAAGGTAATGGTGACTATTTGAAAAGCAATCTTTCAATTGGAGCAAGTGATCACAAGAAGCCTTCTGAGCTAAATTTTTCTAGAGACGATGCAAAAGTGCCATTGCAGATTTGGCATATAGGGTAGATAGAGACAATGATATTGCCTTTAAGCCAGCGTCTTATGACGGCTCAAGCTCTTGGCTTGATTACACGTGCCGTTTTGAAGCCTGTAATTACATGAATGGCTGGGACGAGGTGACAAGGGCATGCAAATAACTTTGTCACTGCGTCGACAAGCAAAGGTTGTACTAGGCGACATGCCAAGTGACAAGGGACAACAATACAAGGCACTTATACGTAATGCAGTAACGCAGGAAAACTGATGACCGCCAGTCAAAGACACACTCAGATGACAAAGAACCAAGTAAAGGTCCCAAAGTGTTTGTTGGAATCAGTACTTTAATTAAGGAATGAGGACAGAATGTCAGTGTATTAAGAGTGAGAATACAAAAGTATTCTTTGACACCAGAAGAACTGTTATTCACTTGGCCGATAAGTTGCACGAGCTGTCCAAGAACTGTCCGAACAAACCTGCATGAAGTTTTTTTTTTTTTTTGTTTTGTTTTTTTTTTTTAAATATAATTCATTTATTTACAGACACAATACATTACATTTATGTTCAGAAGCAATCATTTAAATATATTTAATGACACACTCACATACAGACATACACACACTTACATACAGAGTGAGACTCACACCTACAATATTACATGTGGAAGGGGGGGGGTGAAATAAATATCAGTCAATATAACAATAGTATAAAACTCCTATGGTTAGTCATTACTTTGAAAAAGACATTTCCAATTCGACCATCTTTTTTCAAATTGTTGAACATCATATACTTTTTTTTCTATAACAAAATAATTACTCAGGTACAATAATAAATCATTAAATAAAATGGTACACTTTTTTCTTGATGTTTGAAAGATATATTTTCTTACTAACACAATAATAATATTCAAACCCACATCAATGTCTGCAGTACAGAGGATTACATTTTGTATATTAAATTTCAACACTCTACCAGATTTTAAACAAATCCAATCTTCTAAGGATGACCAGATTATTTTGACAAAATCACATTAAAAAAATAAGTGTTTTAATGTTTCAGGTTCATGTGAGCACAGTGCACACTTTTGATTATCAATAATTTTTGAAAAAAAACAAATATCTATTCACACCAAGTATTCTATGTAAAATTCTGTATTGAAACCAAAACAATGTTGTATCTTTTGTTAGATTTTTAAGATTAATATAAACTTGATTCCAATTAAAGTCATCTTGTAGTGATAAATCATTTGTCCATTTTTTTTTTCACACAAAGGTTTATGTTGTCCTTGGGACATAAACAAATCATATATTCTTCTAGAACCTTTTTTATCTTTGCACAAAATTGTTATAAACTCAAGCTGGACTGCTCTTGTTACTAAAGAAGGATCCAGATGTTTTACTTCTGGCATTGCACATAAAATAGCATGGTTAAGACCTTCATATATGGTAAAGGTCATTTTTACATTAAAATAATCTTTTAATCTATCATAAGAAATAAAAGTACCCTGACTAATGAGCAAGTCAGAAACTATATGGAATCCTTTATAAAAAACACTTTGGTTTTGTATTTTTATTCTTTCATTGTACCATAATGGTTCTAATAGTATGTTATCCTCTATTGCAGATGTACAAATATTAATAAACTCTGTAAAATATGAGAGTGTTTCTCTCCAAAAAGGATTGGAAGTTAACTTAACTTTTTGTCTAATGTAACCTGACCCAAACTGACACATCTGTGTGATATTACAACCAGCAATTTCTGTAAATAACACTGCCCACTGTGTTGAGTTAGTAGAGAGTATTCTCCGAAACCAAGTAAGTTTAAGAGATTTTATAAAAATTTCAACATTAGTCATTCTGCATCCACCTTTTTTAAAATCTGGCTGTAATGTTTTTCGGCTGATTTTATCAGGTTTATTGCCCCAAATAAATTTAAAAGGTAATTTTTCTAGTCTTTTAATCCACTGTACACTTGGTGTAGGCAAAACACTGAACAGGTGAGTAAGTTTGGACAGTAAAACACTTTTAATAACTGCTATTTTGCCTAATGGGGTAATATGTCTTTTAGACCACTGTGTTATTTCTTTTTGAATCCCAACTAATTTGCTATCAAAGTTCAGTTGTTCCATTTCTTTAAAATTTGCAGTGTAAGTGATACCCAATATTGTAAATGGTTGATTAGTCCAACTCAGATCTGTACTATCACACAGTGTTTCATTTGAACCAAGTTTTGATCCAATCCAGATAGCCTTAGTTTTACTAATATTGGGCTTTAAGCCAGAAAATTTTGAAAATTGAAAAAGTAGGTCAAGTGCACTTTTTAGACTTTTTTCTGAGCCATCTAAGAACAGTACTGTATCGTCCGCATATAGGAGTAAACAAACTTTTTCCTTTCCTATATTTATTCCTTTGATATTTTTGTTTTGTCTAATCATTATACCTATAATTTCAACACAGAGATTAAATAAATAAGGGGATACGGGATCTCCTTGGCGGCAACCTCGTCCAATTAAAACAAAATTAGAAAAAATACCATTTTGTAAAACACACAGTCTAGCTTTGTTATATAAAACTGATACCCATTTTATCATTTCTGGCCCAAAATTAAACAACTTTAGGGTCCTATACATAAATCGCCATGAAATTGAATCAAATGCCTTTTCGAAATCAATAAGTAATAAGATACCTGGTATCTGTTTTTCAAGAGTATTATGGATTGTATCATAAATAACACGAGTATTTTCTCCTATAAATCTGCCCTGAAGAAAGCCCTTTTGATTGTCATGAATTAAGAAGTCCAAGACCTTTTTAATTCTATTAGCAATACATGAAGAGGCAATTTTATATGATACATTTAGTAACGAAATAGGCCGCCAAATTTTAAGGTACTCTCTTGGCTTATCCCCCTTAGGGAGAATAGAAATAATACCCTGTTTCTGGGTCAAAGATAATTCCCCTGTTAAAAATCAATAATTAAGAGATCTGACTAAAAAAGTTCCCAAATCTTTCCAAAAAAATTTGAAGAATTCAACAGTAAACCGATCACTTCCAGGACTCTTATTGTTTTTCATATTTTTAAGTGCTGTAAGGGCTCCTCTTTCGATATCAAACCTTCAAGTTCTGTAGCAGTGTTTTTATCCAATACATTAATATGTTCAGTATTAATAATGCTTTCCAATCCCACATCATGTAACTTATTGTCCACACGAGAGTATAATGCCTTATAAAATCTTTCAATTTCGGATAGGATATCTGACTGTCCAGTGACGATACCATTATCTGTTACAAGCATACTTACAGTTTTATTTATATAATTTCTTTTCTCTAGACTAAGAAAATATTTAGTAGGTTTCTCTCCATATTCTATCCATTTAAGCTTGTTTCTAGCAAATAATCCTATAATATATTCTTTTCTAATTTCTTTCAGCTTGGTTTGTGCTTGTTTTAATTTTTCAAAAGTGTCTGAAGAATCACTATTATCATTAAGATCACTTTCTAGTTTAATTATTTCTTCCTCGAGAGATTTTCTTTTATTTTCTGTAAGCTTCTTTCTTCTAGATGATAAGGCAATTGTTACCCCCCTTATTTCTAATAATAGTTGTTCAAAAAATAATTGATCATCTATAGTCAAGCATAAATTTTCATCTGATATATTCTTAATTTCTGAAGGCTTATATGGGAGAGCAGCATATTTCTGTTTAACCGTATTTATTGTTTCTTTGATTTTATCAACGTAGACATGATCATTAAGCAATGAGTTATTAAATTTCCAGAACCCTTTTCCTCTTTCAAATTTACTAAATGTAATGGTAAGTTCAATCATTGAATGGTCTGATCTATAGCCTGGGCTTATGTCGACTTTATTGATAAGTGCCATTAATTCATTTGACACCAAAAAATAATCTAGTCTAGCTTTTTTAGTTGGTTTATTTTTAAATCATGTATACCTCTTCCGATTATTATACTTAATTCTCCAAGGATCAACCAGGCCAAATGTTTCCTTTAAATTCAATACCACTTTCCTACCTTCTGGGTTATTTACATTGTTATAGTTATAGCAGTCTAAATTTTTGTCTTGTATCAGATTAAAGTCCCCTGCCATAATAACAAATTCACCATTAAATTCTGATATAATATCAAACAAAGACTCATAAAAAGATGGGCTGTCCTTATTTGGGCTATACAAATTAATTAACATAAAATCATACTTATTAAAAACATTCATTTCAAGTATAAGGAGATTCCCATCATCATCATTGTATTGCTTGAGAATATTATATTCAAAATTGTTATTAAATAGTATTGCAGTGCCCCTAGCATTTGATTTTCCTGGTGAAAAATATACATCAAAGCCCCAGAATGACCTCACTTGTTGATAATCATCTTTAGTTAAATGAGTATCTGGAAGTAAACATACCGAGAAATTCTTTTGCTTAATATAATTTAATACATCCCTTCTTTTTTCTATACCACCAATCCCCCTACAATTAAAAGAAAGTAAACTGAAATTCATACTGGTTTAGGAAAGAAAAAAGATTGTTCCAGCTATGTATTGTTGCAATAAGTTTTGAGCACACCCCTTCCGTAGGTAGATTGACACAGGTAAGTACGTGCACACACACACACACACATTGACAAACTTTCACACAACATAACTAGGGAAAAAAAAATTAAACAAAAAAGAGAGGAAAAAAAAGTTTAGTTCCTTGTGACCCTTGAACGGCACGAGATAGAATTCAACAAGTTTTATTTACCTTCTCAACACCAGAAGTACACATCATCTTTGTAAATGTCAAGTAGATACCGATTGGACCAAAGAGTTTCCGAAAAGACAAATCACTTGTTCTTCAGTTTGCGTTCGATATTGTCAAAAATGTCAAATTTTACGCGTTTGGTTCCATATTGTCCGTAGATTGAGCCATTAAAATACCAGGCTGCTTTTATCCGGGGATCCTTGGTCAGTTCGGTTATAAGTTCAACGTTTGCCTTTGTTACATCATCAGTCACCTTCCAAACCTTTTTTAAGTCTTTTATGTCTGATCTCTTTCTCATGACACGGATTTTTGAGTCAATGTTGAGAAATTTTACAATTATGGGTTTGTGTTCGTCCGGCTTTCCGGGGATTCGGTGAATGGCCACAACATCACTGCCTTGAATTTCCACCCCTACTTCTGCTAGCGCATTATTGACAATTTCCAGGGGATTTTCTCCTTCGGTCTCTGGGAGACCATGGACTTAAATATAACCTGCATAAAGTTAATCAGATCAAAATGTCTGCTAGTGGTACACCATTGTCAGTCAGAGGGAAGGCGGAGCATCAATTGTGCAAGTAATGAGTTTAAGAAATGTTGTTTTTAAATAGTTATGATAAAAACTGACCCGAAACAATAGTAGTTTTAGAAGGAATTTCCTGTTTGTTTTCATGTATGCTTAAAATACATCTCTAGAAAAAATACTATAGTTTACTATTGTTAAATGTAGTTATAACATTGACACGTAAAAAAAAACTTTGGCTTAACTATAGTAAAAACTTTGACGAGAAACTTTAGCGAGAACTTTGATACTTTGAAAAACTTTGGCGAAAACTTTGACATTATGAAAAACTTAATAGAAAAATTTGACACTTTCAGATACTTCATCGAGAAATTTGACACTTAATTTGAAAAACATCAAAGAAACGTTTGACAAATTGAAAAAATTTATTAAAAACTTTGACACTTTCAAAAACTTTATTGAAAACTTTGACACTTTCTGAAAGTTTTTCAAAAACTTGGACACTTTGAAAAATTTTATGAAAAACTTTTGACACTTTGATTTACTAATATTTAACTATAGTTATCTATAGATAACTAAAGTTAAATATATATATATTTTGTTTCATCAATGACTATGTCCATAATTACTTTATCTATAAATAGTTCGTACGACGTTTATGTTTGTCACAAAAAACTCAAGAGAAATGAATACAGAAACATCTATCATTCAGTCTGGGATAGTTAAATCTATTTATTAAAAGCTTTTTTTTCAAACTTTGATGTTAATAATTTATAAATCATTCAGTCTGGGATAGTTAAATCTATTTATAAAAAAACTTTTTTTTCTTAAACTTTGATGTTAATAATTTATAAATATATAAATGAACCTGTTTATTACTGCGAGACATATTTGGTCGACTTTGCGCCTTCTCTCTGCGCTCGTTATAACTTTTGACAATACGGATATACAGTACCGACCGGACACCGGGTTCGCTCTCTGGGTCCGCTCCGGGTTCGCTCGGGGTCCGCTAGGGCTGACCCCGAGCGAACCCGGAACGGACCCAAAGCGAACCCGTAGCGGACCCCGAGCGAACCCGAAGCGGACCCAGAGAGCGAACCCCAAATTCAGTAGCGGTCCCAAAGAGCGAACGCAGGTTCGATATTTCTTTACAGAGCTGTCAATCAGGATTAGCGATTAGCCAATCAGCGCATCAACCAATCAAAATAGCATATTAATCGGACGATTGGGATATAAGATCGAACGTGTTGATTTAATTCGATATAAATGCAAACCCTGTACATACAAGCAAAACGTGTGAATGTGCTGTGTAAATCTATTATGATTATAAAAATATTATTTAATATTTATTTATTTTAATCCTCCGGGTTGCATATTTATATATTTATTTTCTTTTTTTAATTAAGGCAATTAATTATTATGTTTTAATTTTCCACGTTGAATTATACATGAATACATGAATATACACTATTAAAGAAAGAAATCCGGACCGCTATCAAATAAGTCTAGTTTGTCGGGGTAAAGTCAGGTGAAGTGCGATTTCCATATTTGAACCAATTAATTATGCTAATTAATCTCGACATTTAGTAAATCGTACGTTGTTTAATTCTCTCAAAATGGCGTAACTATACTTGACAAAGAATAATCAGAGAAATATAATATAGAAGGGATATTTTACCATATGAATTATGATCTATTATAAATATTGAAATGTTTTTGGATTAATTATTGGGAAAAAATTATTGATAAAGGCGTAAGCAATACGTAGTTATGTGGGTTGTTCGAGAGTTGGTAACGCAAACGAACTGTAGAGTTACACTAAATTGAAGGAATTCTTTTTTTATGTATCATCAGGAATTGCGTTAAATTCACGTTCATTCTGGTGAAGTCATTCAGTTTGTTAATACCATTAGGGCGGAATGACTTCAATCTGTGCATCCAGAAGGAAGATTTCCATAACACGCATTTTTTTCATGCCCAAGAAGATCAAAAAGATTAACATGATTAAGAAGATCAATAATTTTGATGTAAATTTTGAGTAATTTAATGTAATACGTAAATTGAGAAATCATAAATAATAAAATAAAATAATTAGAATTTTATAAAGACAATGTGTGTGTGAAATAGGGGGCCTATATTAATAAATTCTTAGCGGGTCGGGAGAACAATCATTATTTGCCTTTTTCTTTATTCTGATAAAAATCATACTCGCTCCAAAATTCTGACCGTGAAAAAATCTTATATACAGTGTAATTTTTTTTTTTTTTTTTTTGAAAATGTCCGGTAATTATTTATTACGAACTTTTAATGTGTAACTACTATGAATAAAATCTAAATATATCAGATGTACAAAAGGTTACATGTAATTTATAGATGCGAACAAATATATTTTTAAACTACATGTATATAAAGCATGAATTTTAAAGGTATTTAGTTTAAATTTCTTTCGTCAGTTTCAATTGTACACCATTCGATACACTGAAAATCAATTCAACAATCTTTCTTTCCTCTTCTTTTTTGTTTTCTCGTTATAACTTAAGAAGTATAAATGCCTTATAACCCGCCGTTAAATTAGTTTGAATTACTCGGGATCGAAAAATCAATGGAATCAATTATTCATGTACATACATGTATAAATCTTCGTCGAATGTACAGTTGAATTTTAGAAAATTTATCAATGTTCTCCATTATATCACTGTTTACATGTACAGTGTACATGTCAGCATCGTCGCAAAAACAACAATGATCGATCCACAATACCACTACTGTATTGGAATAAACAAGGGGCGGGGCTAACTGGCGGTGAGATTAAAGCGGGGTCCGCTTTACACATCAGTGCGTAAAGCGGTCCCAGGAAGCGAACGCCGGGTTCGCTCTAGCGGACCCAGAGCTGACCCCGAGCGAACGCGGAGCGAACCCGGAGCGATCCCAAAGCGCACCCAGAGCGGTCCCAAAATTTCTGAAAGCGAACCCGAAGCGGACCCCGAGCGAACCCGGGAAGCGAACCCGGGGTCCGCTCCGGGTTCGCTCTGGTGTTAGGTTGTGTCCGGTCGGTACTGTAAGATGTGAACGTTCCAGATCCGATAATAATCTGATGGTAGCGCCAGTTCTCCCAGCTCCTGGTATCCGTTTTTGTCGTCTTCGTTAACCTTACTAGAGATAAAGTCCATGTTACATACACTTTCCTTCGTCTCTTTATCTTCTTTATACATCGATTTTCTTATTCCTCCTATCATATTCAATCTAAAGAGATATACAAAATGTGTTTAAGAATGTCAGTCTTTTTTTCTAAACGAAACTAGAAATGTTGAAATATCATATAGAGAGTTAAAGAGAAGGAGTGAGAGTTGTTTGTTTGTTCTATATATTCTTCAAAGACATCTTACCTATAGATACAAATATAAGCGATTAAAATGCCGATTATTATTAGACAAACACAGAGAGCGGCAAGAACGCCATGAAATTTTACCAGACAATCAATATCAATTGTTTTCTCTGCAACTGCATCAAGAAAAAAAATCATAGCATTAATTTCGGATCTATTGAAATAAGATTATATTCCTTTATTTCAACGTTGTGATAACATTAAGAAGACTATTAACTATTCACCTTGCAAACACATAGTACCCTGCCATCCACCAATACAGCCTTCATTGCAATGTCCAATCACGTGGTTGCATTCACGCGATGACTTGCAGAAAAGGCTGCATTACTTCTAGCAATTTTCGCCATAAAATCCTGTCTTACAGACTGTCATTAAAAGTAAAATGCTCATTTAATTTACAAATAACTAAGCTATATCAAATATTTTATTTCTGTTTTAAACAGTGAAATATTATTTCTACCCATTTAAAGTCATGTGTTAAAAGTATAAAATCCCTACAGTCATACTTATGCCTTATTTTCAACATTTTATTTTAAATTATAAAAGTTGAATTACTTTCATTGCATAATATTCCTATATATCCATCCGAACATCCAGGACAAGGGCAATTTACATGATGGCAGTTTGTGTACAGACAGAATCCACATGATTGAGAGCAGTTTTCCCCGTAATTATACTGCTTACAAACTGAGAAAAAATTACTTTCTTCAATGAATTTTATTTCATTAGACTTTTTTCATGTATTCTCGTATGTACGAAATTGAATTGTCTTATCGAAAATGCGGTTTTAAGTACTAAATAAAATTTGGAGAAAAAAAGCATATTTTTTTTAAGTCATATTTAAATTATTATCAAGAAACATCCTCACATTGAGGTCCCTCCCAGCCTGATTGACATCATCCCTCATCACATTCTTCTGTTATTCTGTTACATTGATATGATACACCACAGTTTTCATTACAAGTTTTCTTACAGTTGATTCAAAATTTTCCAAGAGAACAACCTAATGTTATAAATTTCTACATTGTATGCCGTTTGTCTGCTAAAGTGTTTATGTATTGTTAAATGATATGGCCGATGATAATAAGTCTGCTAGAGTGTTTACGTATTCTTAAATGACAAATACAGAACCGATTATTATAAATGCTAGCCATAAATGCTTAACTTAAATCATTAATTTTTTACCCATTTTACAAAATAATCCTTAAAATCCTGTATAACATCCTTCAAGACACGATCCATTGATGTGGTGACATTGTTTATATCCCAGACACGCTCCACATATCTGTTTACAATCCTGGCCATATCCACCACCGCTGCACTCTGTTAAAACCAATTAATATACTACAGTATAATGCTCATTTAAGGTCAAAATTGGAAGACCGTCAGGAATGATATCTCAAACGATATCTATCAATGGTGGCTGAATACAATATCATTTCATATCAACTTAGTGTGTTGACGGCGGCGATCGTCAAATAAGTATTTTTTTAACTGGCGGATAAAACAGTACAACAGGGACGCTGGTTTGATCAAGATTCATAAGACAATTTTGAAAAGGCAAAGTATCACAGTTTATATACATATATTTATTTACGCTCATATAATAAAATAAAAAAACAATATTCATGAAATAAAATCAATATCAATACTGAATAAAATAGAAACGCTGGGTAAATTTTAAAGGTGAAATAATTTTATTTTTCTTTATGCATTTTCTAGTAGTTTCTAGTAGTCCTATTTAACGTTAAATATCGTCCTTAATAAAGCATGAAACCAAAAAATCATTTGAATGTGACTAATTATAAGATATTGAAACTGATATGACAATACCCCACCCCCCTCTATTTGAAGTAAAAATTGAAAATTCTCATTATTTTTAATGTCTCCTTCGCATATGTCACAGTCTTGTTTCTCCTTTGCATGGAGTTCGTCAGTTTGTTTATCCTACAAATAGGGATATTTTTCAACCTTTTCAACAAGATAACCCTTGATCTGAAAGAGACTATCTTCGGCATTTAAAACCATATCTTCCACTCTGTCCCACAAATAATCAATGTGAAAAAGATGGAATTTATGAATACTATAGCTAGTCAAGTGGTTAATTGTTATTCTGTGCTAGAGAGTCTCGATAGGCCCAGGCTACAATGAGCCGGAGGTAAGCATGCCAAAAGATATACAAACGGCGGGAACATGCGCTAGTGACAGGAACCCCAACGTAAAGTTGACAAGCTTTTTGTAAAAGATATGTTTTTTTCTATGACTATCAGATAGCACAAAATATTCATAAAAATTGCACAATTGATTTGAAAATGGTGCAGATCAAAAGATCTTTTGATATCACCTTTTAATTGACACAATGCACAATATCCAGTGTAGGACAAACCCTTGATTTGATTTAAATGTATCTACAAATTTCTCTTCAAGAGTATTAAAGCATTGAATAATTACCCCATGCGGAATCATCTGTCCTGTAGTATATTTTTATATCATTAATGCTGTGGATTGACGTCAAGTTTACCCACCAAGTCAGATTACTGAATCCATCAGCAGAAATTGTGCATTGTCCTCAGTAGCCTGTCAAAACAGTCTTTTGTCCATCAACGCCATTGCTTGAATCAAAGGTAGCTTGTCCATACTTACTATTGGTACTCATGTGCATAAAACATGCGGCTGGTACGTTTGTTTATTTAAAGCGATATTTTCTAAAAATAAATACAATGTAAAATGGTGTCGTCATTCCCTCACAACCTTTTTTAAAAGATTTATTATAATTAATTAAACTTCTCAAAATTACATGAACGGTTTAGAAAATATTTCGTGACAATATTAAATTTATTTCAAATTTGCTGTATTTTTAAATAAGATTTTTCTTGAGGAAAACAGATGTTGCTTCAATTTCTGAAAATTTATGAATATTCTCATAATATGATTTTAAAAGATCTTACCATATCCATAAACAGTAAGTAGAACTGTTATCATCAGACCCAAAGCTAGCATTGCGGCGCGTTGAGAGAGACACTCTTACCATTGAGGAAGTTGATTTATACAGTGTAAGAGAGTAAAAACTCAATCCCATTTGGTGCCACTTGATAAACAAGGCTATTTGTATATAAATGGTTTTGTTTTGAAAGATCTTACATTTTTTTTAGTATAAACATTGATGAAATCTATTTACATTTTAAGGAAATGATAAAATTATTTTTTATCTGCTTTGTGAAAGACTGTTTAAATACTTTCAAATTTCTTTCCTTGTTAAGATAAGGCACTGAATCAATACCACAAAAATGTGACAATTTAAATGAGACACATTGTATGATATCAGACTTCTATGCATGGGATATATATTTAAAGTATATAAAGCATGCCTATGTTAGAATATCTGAAAGGCTACCCGTACTTGCTAGAGTCTAAAATGTTTGGATTAATACTGTTTCACGCTTCTTCTGAAAATACCTTCCCATGGCTAATAACAAGTCATGTAAAAGTTAATACCCTTAAATCACTTGCTCTGTTCTGTTGCTCTTGTAAAATTGTATCTCTGACTGTATCTTTTAATGCTAAGATTTTTAAAGAACACTTCTGTCCTTTCTAATAAGAATTGGATTCATATACCTGTTAAGAATAGTTATTTTAGTTTATACCCCACCATGTAAATGGACATGATATATTAAGTTTGTCATGTCCGTTTTCCGTGGTTTCGTCTATCTGTCTGCCTGGAGTCGCGCTTAGCTCAGTTCAAAGTTTTAAAGACATTATTTAACGGCGAAATATTGCCCCCGGTAATTTCGAAATATTCTCATACTATGTTCGAATGAACACAATAGGGAGAAAACTAGTTAGATTAATTATGCATAGTAATCGAGTTTTACAGAATGATAGTTAAATTGTTCTTTAATCTTATGAAAGCAGTAAAATATTTCCGGTTCTATTCGTCCAAGAGTTGTCCTGATATAGGCAGGTTGTACAACAAACTGACAGTAATATAAGAGTCTCTTTTAAGAAGCAATATTTATGCTACCGAATGGTGCGTGTAACAAAAAGATAAATAATCTACACTCAGATTTTAAAGACAAAAAAAATGGAGATCGTCCTCGGTCTCGAAATGTTAATTGAAAGCTAAAGCTATAAAGCCGAGGCGGTTACAAGTATTCTGCATCATTCACGACAACAAGGACTTTGTTTCTATTCTACTAAAAATACGACAGATTTTTTCTAAATAGAGAAACGAATTAGGTCACCATGCTGCAGTAGCACTGTTCCATTTAGCACCAGAGTGTAAATTAGTTTGTTTACCTATGACTAGAATGCAGACGTCTTGTGCTGTTGTCCAATTAAAATTTGCCTTTTATTCAATATGAATATGTTTGTAGCTCATATCGATTAAAATTCTGTAATATACAATAACAAAATCAGTTTCCTATTTTAAACTTTATCACTAAAATCAGGAGCGTAAATATGGCGAAAGGAGATCCGTTAAACAGCCCCTGTTTTGCTTTAGACACCTACATTCATTAGCCACTTTCTGCAATATTACAGTGATTAAATTAGAAAAGACGACACATTGATGTGGTCTAATATATATATTTTATTTTTAAGTAAAATGTACATTTCAACCGCACAGGTTTGATATGGGTTTCCGATTTAATAATTTTTTGATGATATTGGTGATTTATTTGAGAATATTGTCTGTGGCATTTTTTTTAATCTCAGCAATAATCGAAGTAGAATATACAGCATACTATATACATAGCATATGAATGAAAATACATTGATGTTTTAGGAGAGTTTTTGGATTATTTCATATTCTGATGGTAGCGTTCTTTGTCCAAGCTCTTCATATGTTTTGTTATCCTCTGTAATTTTTGCAGATATATTATTCAAACCCATCCTTCCTGTGTCAGGTTTAAAGTTATCTTTGATACATTTTCTGCCTTGCCTTTGTTTTCGACGCCTAGATGTAGATAGAAATTTTCTTTTCAAAAATCAAAAACTTGTGATTTTTTCTTTACTCAGCAACATTTGCAGGTAAATTTTCCATATGAAATCTAATATGAAGAATTAAAGTTAATCAAGAGAGAGAGAGACTATTTGGGCATTTTACTTTTAAAAAAGTTCTTAGTGTTCTCTATCTTTTTTTGAACTATATTAATATTTATTACACACTTAGTAATAAATACAGGTTTTTTGCATATGCGATATGGCTGACGTCACAATAGCCGTATCAGTCCTGTAGGGCTGATATGGATTTGCGGGGCTGATAACCTGTATCAGCCCCGCAAATCCATATCAGCCCTGCAGGGCTGATACGGCTATTGTGACGTCAGTATCAAATTAAACCACAAAAACAGTACTTGTGATCATACACAATTTTGGGTGGGTTCATATTCTCTTAATTTTAACTTTTCGAAAATAAGGTTAATCTTAATTTACAAATACATGTAATAGATTATTTTCAATTTAGGAACGAGTGCATTGAAATAGAAGTAGAAACAAACGCAAATCGTATGAGACAATAGACCATGTACATGTATGTAAGAAGTCCGTACATGATTATTTACTTATTTTCCTCTCAACTTAATGTGTTCTGTATTTTATTACTAAGTATGTAATAAATATAATAATACATACCCTTTTCCACATCACATCCTGTATCAGCCCTCGACCAATATCAGCCCTCGGGCCTTCGGCCCTCTGGCTGATATTGGTGTCTCGGGCTGATACAGGATGTGATATGGAAAAGAGTATGTATTATTCTCTATGTATTGTATAAGACACACCTTTTAATACAGATATAAACAGCCAACACTATTAAAACTGTTAAACTAACACAAAAAGCTGCAAGAATTCCGTAAAATCGCACCATACAGTCATTTCCTTTCTCTAAAGCTGCAAAAAAAATCTATTCATAACTCAACTGTGCATTATTTGATTCCGAGTAAAGGTTAATGACATGCCGAACACACTTGTTTTCTTTCTTATTTTATGTTATATTTGATGATTTAATATTAAGTATGGATTTTAGACAAATGATGGGATTTGAATGTAAAGAACAGAAAGAGCATGAAAACGTTTCGAACACCTTGCATCCAGCTATCCACTTCTTTGGTGTTTGTTACAGCGGTCATATTCATGATGTTAGTCGTGTAATGATCTTAAAAAAAGATTAAAATAAAACTTGACTTTTCTTTTATTCAGTTTTTGCTTTCATCAAAAAAGACAACCTATAATAATCGATCTAAAAAAAATCTACAATTAGACTATGAATAAATCTTTGAACAGAGCTCAATACACAGAGCCAGTGAAACCCTGAGGTTGTACCTAGTTTATCTCATTTTTACCGATCACATATCTCTGGAGAAATTTGCATTGAAAAAAGAAATCAAAGTAATCCGTT
This sequence comes from Saccostrea cuccullata, assembly GCF_032062105.1. Taxonomy (NCBI): domain Eukaryota; kingdom Metazoa; phylum Mollusca; class Bivalvia; order Ostreida; family Ostreidae; genus Saccostrea; species Saccostrea cuccullata. The sequence continues at coordinate 3,458 of NW_026935146.1, read as the reverse complement.
TTCAGTTTCTTTTTTACTATAGTCAACAGGCAAGCTAACATTCGATCCAGTGAAGAATTATGTTTGCTATCAATATAATTAAAATAATAAAAAAAAATTCGTCATCGATAAATTCCGATGGTAAAATGTTGGAAACTGCAAGGGTTTTATTCTTATCTTTTACAGTCATGTAGAAATGTAAGGGTATATTCTTCTTATATAAGGTATACAAAAAAGAACGAAATATTATTTTTAATCTTCATGTTATTTTCAGAGAAAAACATCTTTCCTGATATAATTTTGGAAACTGAAAATACTTCTTTTAAATGAAATGAATGTACCTTGTTCGCATCGAGGCCCCTCCCAGCCAGGCTGACAACCATCCTCACATTCTCCTGTCCCTTTGTTACATTTATATGGTACTTTACAGTGTTCATTACAATTCTTTTGACAGTCAAAACCGAACTTTCCAGCAGAACATCCTAAATCGTTTTCATAAATTATATTGTTTCATTTCCTTTTCATACTTTTCATTTGGGGTAATGCTCAAATTGGCAAAAACTATGATAAGATTTTATGATAAAAAAGAAATACGTCACGTAATTGAATTATGAACAGAAATGTACCCGTTTTACAAAGTTGTCCCTCATATCCAGCATCACATCCGTCAAGGCAAGTACCATTGATGTGATGGCATTGTTTATATCCCAGACACGCTCCACATGTCTCTCTACAGTCTTGTCCATATCTTCCCCCATCACATTCTTTTGAAAACAAATTAAATAATATATAATTATTTCAATTATTGACATCTAATCGACGTACAAATTGTCGCTGAAAATATTCATTGACGAGCCCTTGCTCTAATAATATACATTTCATTGCATATATAAGTTGTAATAATTTGAAATGAGTTTGAAAATTCAAGATTTGACTCGTCTGTTTTCATATGTTTAAAAAACATCCAGAGACTGGTGGCAATAAAAATAATTTTATCAACACGTGTTCATAGAAAGTCTCATGATAACTGACATAGGATAGGAAAATGATTTTTATTAGCTGCCCATTATACATGTTTTAAAAGTTCAAAAACAAGGTTATGTTTAATTCAAACTATGGATATACTGACACGCAAAAGAAACGCAACAAGCAGTAATTTACAAATGTTTGATTTTTTTATCTTACCAATATCAAAAGCGAATAGAGTAAGACTAAAGTCACTTTTCAGAACATCAGAGATTTGATAAAAATGTTAAATATTTATCTGTTTACTTTACTCAGTAAAATATGACTGTTAAAACACCCCCCTCCCAGCCATTCAAGTAAAACTTGCAAGACTGCCCTAAATAACAATTGCAGCTTAATTACTACGATGCAATAGGGCCATTAATACCGAGATCTCAGCGAAGGAATTATTTTTTTTTGATATTTTTAAATGCCCATTTTTTATATAATTAGGTCGAATTTTCTCTAACTTAGAGCAGTGAAGTCACTCTTGGACTTCCAGTACAAGGTCTGTCCTCAATGCATATGATACGTAAGACCCTGCTGAGGCGAAATGTAGTGAAATTTCGCATCAGCAACTCTCCATCACCTTAACATTGTAATTTTCCAGCTAGAGCAATGGAAATGCGTACATAAGCCATATTCAAGTAGCCTTAGCATTGTTTCGGGAAACGAAAGTTGAGTTTATTTTTTGAAATATTGCTGCATTACTTATGATGAACTGTAAAAAACCCTCAAAACTCCATAATATTGCCATGTATTTTGTTAAACATGCAATTTTTGATTTCTGTTAAGCAGACTAAAACTTGACTTCCGGTTATGGTATGGAAATCGTTCAACCGTTAATTTACTGATGTTTACCACATTGAAGATATTCATAATTTTCAGATACAAAATTCTTTACTTTGCATAATTATTTTTATTTATTAGGGTGTTGCGTTTCTTTTGCGTGTCAGTATATAAATGCATGTACACTGGTTCTAATACAAATCATGCGACATTTTTATTCATATGATAATGAACAACTGTGTAGCCAAAAGAAAACAAAACTTATCTAAAATTGCAATATGATTTGAATTCATTCTAAAGATAACGGGATCTTGTATCCTAGTGGTAGGCCTGGTTTTGTGCTCTAGATATATATCTGATTCCGTGATCAATTCTCAATATTCGATTTCAATTGATTAGTTCAAATTGTAGGTTTCAACACTTTATATATTTTTGAGAAACCTTCGAAATTAAATATATACCTTGGTTGTCGGTTTGTAATATTGTATTCCTCAAAAGACTTTATTATCATATTGATCTCAAATAATTGATTAATATTTAACACATCTGTCAAAAATACCAAGAATGTACAAATTTAATGATATCTATTTTTGTTTTATTTAAAATAAACATTCATCAACCATGACCCGATTTTCACACATATAATACCCTTATGATTTACTCACTCAGTTCACATTGATGACCGTAGAATCCAGATTCACAATGTAGACATGCACCTGTTTTTGCTTGACAATAGGAATGTTTGCAATTTCTGGAACAGGGAATGGAACAATTTGCTCCATAGTATCCCGTTTTAATGCATCCTAAAGATTTATATATGAAAAAAAATAAAAGAAAGACATTTTTTTTCAATTTGTCATTAATTGTGACAGTGTAAACACTGTTTAAATCAATGCATGCTTGAAACATTTACATGTAAGATTGATACCCAAATTTCATCTACCCCGTGTGAATTCCCTGTATTTTGAAAAAAAAACATGATCGTTAACGTGACCTTCATAGCAAAAAAAGACAAATACTGTATCATTGAGTTGTATGTTAATACATATGGCTCTCAGTGGATATATCTGTCAGCAGGGAATTCTTACTCCTCTTTAGCACATGACCCCATCAGTAGTATTTCAAAGGATCCGTGTTTTATGTTTTCTGTACAGATTTATATTATTTGATAAATGTTTTGTCTTAGGGACATACGATACAAAGAAGAAATGAATGCCTATTGGTTAATATTTATGGCCCATTGTTGTTGCAAATGTTAAAATAATAAATTTAAGTAATTGTAAACCTTCAATGATGTTAAAAATTTTACCATTCAGCAACCATTCTTATAAATCTATACTTTTGGATTTGAAACTGTTATTGAGAAGAAATTAAAATCTATTACTCATTAAAACGTAATACAAGTTGTAATTTTCATTTTTTTAAAAAAAAAAAAGATTCTCTGCATCATCTCTCCTTAAGATTGGTCACTGCTCCTTATCTTCACATTGAATTAGAGGTTCTGCTTATAAAATCAAGCAAAAAATCCCTGGCAGGAAGAAGGTATAGGTTTTTTTCAAGAAAAATCACTCTAGTTGAAAAGCCTACACAAAATGTTTAAATTTGACGACAGGTATTTGTCAATGTATACTGTATTTGGTGTAACTAGGTAAGATTTATGACTAACCATAAACTTGCACTTCACA